>NW_008348613.1:1241431-1289642 GCF_000622305.1 Nannospalax galili
TAGGGTTTGTTCAGGAAAAGATCGATACTGTCCATCTCTTGGTCCTTCGCCAGAAATACCAAGTTTTAGATACTGCTGAGGAAGATTCCTCAGTCTGACTTAGAAAAAGGGGGGGAAATGTTAGGGAAAAAGGAATTTACTGCTTATTTGAATATACTGCTTGTCTGAATTTACTGCTTGAATTTACTTGTTTAAATTTACTGCTTGTAACCAATTAACTCAACTGGAGACACAGGCATCCAGAGATAGAGGCAAGTGCTGCAGCCCCCGGAGCCTGACCTGTTCTATGTCATGACATGTCTGCTTACACAAGATAACAGGAAAGAGCCGTGCGAGGCATATACCAAGCATCTCTCCCTGATTGAGACACCTGAAAGGAGTTGTAACATTTTTCTTGTTTTAAAGTTATTGGTTTGTGAAATGCTTGCTTTGAAACTATTGGCTGTGTAAGCGCAGGCTTTTGTGTAACGGTTGTGGGAGCCTATATAATCTTTACCTAAAATTGCCTCAGGGTCGATCGCTCTAACCAGACCTGTGTGTCTTGGAAGGAAGGTCGGCCCCAGCTAGCTGGTCTAATAAAACTCTGCTTGATTTTTGCATCTCCATACTCGTGCATTTGTTCTCCAGAAGAGACCCACTGAGTCACGGACCCTAACAGGGGAATGAAAGGAGTTGATTAGATTAAAAGAACGATGTGACTGGAGCACTTAGGAAAAGACCCCAAAGCAGGTGAGAGTATGGCACCTAGCTAGAACCAAAGAGATATAGTGAGGCTGGAGCCCAGAGGGAAGGTGTGGGAAACTGGTTGATGTAAAGCTGGAATCACATGGTAAACTTGGCTCCAGCCTGAGAGGAAGAGGTCACAGAGAAGATAAGGCTAGAATAAAACAGGAAGAAAGAATAAGTGCATAGTAGCTTCCTGGAGAAGCCAAGAAGAAATAGAACCATTTAGGCCACTCCATGGCGTTGGGGTTGGGAGGTACTCCAGGCTCCAGAGCTGATTTCAATGTGCCAAAAATGGAAATAGCCTCTCCTTGTTAAGTTCCAGCCTTCCTGAGAAGGAGGGCTTTTGGGGGTGGAGAGGTTGAGGGGTGTCACTGTAAGCTCTTAGTAATGCTCACCTGTCCCATGTGATTAGTCACCCCAGCCTAACAAGTCTACAGTCTAAAAGCTTTCAAATCTCTACCCTCTGCCCCAGAGATGCTGCAGGAGTTCAGTCTCCATCTGCCTTGCTTCAACATTACTAGTTTCCCAACAATTCTCCCTGTCTCCAGGGCCATGGAGGTTACATTTGCCAAGCGTCTTGAATTTTCAGATATGTGGATGTGACTTTTTCAGAGAAAAGAAAAACCTTTGATACCTCCCCCACTGTCTGGAGAGTAAAGTCCAGACCCTTCGGCTTAGCAACACTGTCTCTCGGCATCTGGAACCTTCCAGTATTATCTTTTGCCTTGCTACATCAGGCACATCTCTGGGCTGCTTGCAGTCTTTTGGCTTATGCACAATCAGACCATAAATCTCTTCACTGTCTCCATGCGCTAATTCCAAGTCATACCACCTTCAGAAAGTCCTAGCTCTTCCCTCTCCGGCAGGTTGTGGCCCTTCTCTTGCTGCTGTGTGCAGTTTCTGCCCGGAGTACATAACACTGTTACAATTGTGAGTCTGCTCTCTCTTGTTCCCATTTAATAATGTTTCTTTGGGGCTGAGAAATGACTGAATTTTTTTGGTTTTCAGACTCCCTAAACCCAGCATTGTAGGTGTTAAATAGATGTTCTTCATTCATAAAAAATGGAACCTTTTTCTGGCAGTTAACTGGGAGTAGGGATTCAACCTCACAGTAGAATTGAGATTTTGAATTAGAAGACTGATTATTGAGAAATTATATCTCACACCTGAATTGCAGGTACATCATAACAGAAAATATCTGAGACCCCTTTTCAGTTGCCCATTATAATTTGATGCTTCTAATTTTTGTTATGGCCTCCATATACTCCAAAGGGACATGAAGTATTTTGTGAATACACATAAAGTTTCAGAAAATAATTGTGGTGGGTATTGCAAATTATGATCTTTTTTTTACCAATCAGCATCCAATTTTTTTTTCTCTAGGTAGACAGGGGCCAAGAAAACAAATTAGTTACCTTTTTCAGTGTCCCTCACAGTTAAGGTTTTTCATTTGATAAAGTTCGGCACAATGAAAATGAGATAAAATGATGGGTGATTATTGACATTTGTAGTCTGTCTTTTGGCTCATGGACTGAGAATTCTGTGAGGGACTAGAACAGCCATGCTGACAGCCAGAGACAAAGCAGCAGGAGGCAATCCTTTCTCTCCCAGGAGCTAAGAAAATGAGACCATTTGCTTAAGCACTTGTTTGAGGGAGTCCCCCCTGCTCAATGCAGACCTAATTACTACCTAATAGAATAATAAATAATAGAAGCTGGTGAGAAGCAAGAAAAGGAAAATGAGGGCAGGAACATAAAACAGCCAGGAATTTATCATCTATCTATCTATCTATCTATCTATCTATCTATCTATCTATCATTTTATCTATCTATCTATCAATCATCTATCTATCATCTATCTATATCTATCTATTATCTATCTATCTACCTACCTATCATCTATCTATCATTTATTTACCATCTATTTATCTATCATCTATCTATCATTTATCTACCATCTATCTATCTATCATCTATCTATCTATCTATCATCCATCTATCTATCTATCATCTGCTATCATCTATCTATCATCTATCATTTATCTACCATCTATTTATCTATCATCTATCTATCATTTATCTACCATCTATCTATCTATCATCTATCTATCATCTATCTATCTATCATCATCTATCATCTATCACCTATCTATCTATCTATCTATCTATCATCATCTATCCTATGAAGTGCTATATATACAGGTCAGATATTTGTTTCTAAGATATCTAGAAAAGAGTAGGAAAGGTTGGTTATTTGTTTCTGTATAAGAGAAGATCAAACGTAGAAAAAGAAAATGAATTTTAAAAGCAAGATAAGGCAAAACTTTCTTTACAAGATGTCTTATAAAGAGACAGCAGGTCATAACAAACAATATTTTTACAGTGACAAGCATTTATGGTACTTCTGGTAGCTGATAGCCTCATCCAAAGTATAACGAGGCAAAAATTATTAGGGTATTTAGACAAATAAATAGACCCTACATCTTTTAGATAGTCTTCCTTTCCTGGACTTCTCTAATCTTCTTTGGCAAAACACATTAAATATATGATGAAAACTGCAGACTTCTGAGAGAAATTGCACCCCTCCCCAGCACACATATAGACACACACCAATTTTAGCCTACCATTTCAAGGATGTGTGCACTTTTAAGGACTGAAATTTTCTATAAGAATGAAGCTATTATATAATTTCTTTAACTAGCAGCAACGAGTATTTAAGTTGTAACATACCTATATTATTATGTAAAGTTGGATAATCAACCAATTGTCCCAGGTCATCCAGGACTCAAGGTTTCCTGGGATGCAGAATTTCAATACTAAAATCAGGACAACCCTAGGTAAGCAAGAATAGCTAGCTAGTCACCTTGTTTATGTATAAGTGCAGAATTATATGCCTTAAAAGCCCGCTGTGTGTGTGTGTGTGTGTGTGTGTGTGTGTGTGAATTGTAGATGTGAGCATACTTCTATGAAAATTTAAGAATTTAAAAGGATACATGCTTGAATCTAGAGCCATCTATAATGCCCAGAGACTCTCTTTGACTAAACTGGAATCTTATTTCATCAAGTAATTTAATTTTTACCAATAGACAAATGTGAACAAGCACAGTCCTACAATTAGATTAGCTACTTTTCTCATTTCTGTGACCAATAAGCAACACAAGAAAAGAAGGATGGATTTACTTCAGCTATGAGCCAAAGGGATATGGTCCATCATGTTAGAGAACGATGTTAGTGGAGTATGAGACTACTGGCTATGCTGCTCCCAGTCAAGAAGCAGAGCTCAACACTGGGCTTGTCAGGCTTTCTCCTTTATTTACTTTTATTCATTACAGGGCCTTAGCCCATAGTTAGACTATGCCTTCCCCATGGTTTAATGTCTGTAAAGACCCTCATGAGTATCCATGAGTGTGTCTTCTAGTTATTCTTAATTCAGCCAAGTTGACAATGAAGGTTAACCTTCACAGTCTTCAGTGATTGATATCCACTAGACTATTTTTTTATGTACCCAGAAATTCTAATAGTTCCTGCTTCTTGGTACAACTTTTGTGAGACATTCTAAAGTAATGAAATGAAGAGCCTTGCTATGTGAAAATGACTATTCATAGACCAGTTATGAGTTGGAAAAAATATAATATATATAATTTTGGTTGCAGAATGGGTGAGTTTAGATTTTAGAATTATAGTGGTCTTTCTCTGAGGTAATATTTGCATATTTTCTAGCTTTTAAAATTAAAGTGTGTATTATACTCTCATACTAAAACCCTATTTCCTAGATATAAAGAAATTACTTATTCGCTAGTCTCTGTCACAGGAAGACTGGCCTTCAGTAACTGGATAAACAACAAAAGTACTTAGCAGATCTATAGAAAAGGCATTTTTAAACCTCTTTGGCAATAATCAACTGCAGGATCAGAAGATCTTTCCTAGCCTCTTTTCTCTTATGTTAGGTAGTTGTCATAAAAAATTCTGGAGTATCAGTACCAATCTTCTGAATACAAATAGCTTTAATAAACCCCAATTTAAAAGATTTGCAAAAATCAGTAAGAACTGAAAAAATCTCCTTGCTATGGCTTTGTTCTTTCACGTTCCATCTGTTAAAGTCTTGGTGTTTCTAGAGGTAGTGGAAACTTTAAGAGGCAGGGCTTAATGGGAGGTTTTAGGGCATTAGGGACATGTCCTTAAAGGGAATTGTGGGACCTTAGTTCTTCTTTCTCTTCTTTACTTTCTACTCACACAGAGAGATATTGTTCTGCCATACACTTTCACTGTGATATGCTACCTTGTCATGGACCAAATGCAACATGACTGCAGTTTTCTAGATTATGGGGTGAAACAATGCTTTTACTCTACAAGCTGATCATCTCTGTTATAATATCAAAAAGATAACGTGTTATTCCTGAAGACTTCTTCCAAAGACAAAGGTCCTACACTTGCGTCTGTGAACCTTGGTCAGGTGGAGATGCTGGTTGTGCTCCAGGTGTCAGAGGACACCAGGACACTAACCGCAAGCACTTCACATAGCATTTCTGGGGAGAACTTTCCCAAGAAAGCTCCAAGACTCTAGAAATTTCTTGTGGTTTCCTTTTTTAGTATAAAATAGGTCTAATTCGTACCTAATTTTATGAGATGATTTTATATTGCTTTTGGAAAAGCCATCCGTCCTCCAAATTGCATAAGCTTCTGGTCTCATGAAACATGAAATTAGCGTATTTCCCTAAGAAGTTTGAACTTACTGCTTGCTAACAAAAGGCTAATCTGAAATTTGTATGGAGCAGCCAATAAGCTGACTGGAACTAACCGCCCCGTTCTTCAGGACTGAGGCTTATCAGTTCCTCAAGCATATTATCAGCATGAATGTTGAAGTTCTTTGCTGTTCATTGCTTATCTCATGCTTCTCCTTGAAAGCATCCACATTACTGTTGCTTCTTCTCAGAGAAATAAACCACTGACTATGAAAAATGAGCACATACCATCTGGAGTGCACCAGGTAGAGACTGCAGGTTCAATGTATTTTGACATTTTACCTATCCAAGAAGAGAAAGAAAAAATAGAAGCAAGGCAAGATCAAACAGCAACAAATGCACCGTACACCGATTATGAAGTGCTTGATAGCTGTAGGGCATTTCTCAATTTGTTCATCTGAAAATGCTGTTATTTCTATCAATTTCTATTCTATGCCATAACTTCGGATTTATAAGTAGTTTTCTTTTTTTATTTCTTTAATACTATCTTATGTGACTTTACTAAGTGGTTTTTCTGCTATTTGTAAAAGTTTTCTATTTTTCCTATATGCACTGGTCTTGGTAATACAATGACTGATCTTAATCCAAATTTGCACTGGTCTTTTAACATAAACCAAATCTGCTCTATGTGCCCCATTTTGCAAGAACTTATACTGGAATATGATAAGAAAATCTGTGTTAGAAATATTTCTGGGCACATTAAATGCAGGAAATACCAGAGATTTCATGTTCTGAACTCCCATGAGATTTATTGCCCAATTTAGCTGTTTCAGCCTGAGCCTGGGATATGCCTCTTTACATTTTGATTTGAATTCCAAGTAGACTGAACTTGTAGAGCTTTAGAATTTAATCCATCACTTAGTGTTTCTCTGATTAGGGGTTATAGGTCACCATTTATCATAAAGATACAAGATCTTTTGAAGTTGGCTATTTGGACTCCTCTGTGAAACTAACAGGGCATAAAATCAACAAGCCAACAAACAGATCAAATTGTTCTAAGACTAAAATCTAGATTTGTCTTTAAATTATTTAAATTTGATATTTTTGGGTGATTTTCAGAATGGCTTGATGTGGTTTTCAAGATTGCTTGCCCTGCCTCAATGACAAACAAGAATGTATGTGGATTCCTGAAGCCACATCTGATCCCCTTGAGCTGGCTGATCCACTATAACTGTCACTATATGCTTAATATCACTTTGACAACCCAGTCCTCCTGTTGCTAAGACAATGAAGTAGGCAATTATATTAAATGGGAAAATGTCTATACAACACATGGCTAATAATCCAAGTATAAGAGTTATTTTGAGCTAGGAAAAAATGTTTTTATAATCCTCTTACTTAAAATACTTAATTGGCCTTTCATTGGCTATACCAGAATCTGCCCTTAGGTTCAAAATTGGAACAAACACCAAATGTACCAAAGCTAAAGGAAAAATAATCATTGAGTTTTTTAAAATATAGAAATATGTTTACTCACTTATAAGACTATTTATTTATTTCCTAGCCTCATGCCCTCCTTACTTTTTTATATCAAAATCTGTTTCTTTTGTAAAATATTGATATTTATAAATATAAACTTAAAAAATTGATTTGAATAAAAAAGTTATCCATCTTAAAGTGTCTTTGAAAATTTCCAGTTGATAAAATCTACAGATCTAGGAATATTTGTCCTAGGGGATGGTAACTTCATATGACATCTCCTTTCCCAGTCCTGATCCATTCCTACTTTCTAACTTCTTTCACTATTTTAAACCTAGTAATCTGGGACTTAGACACACTTAATGAGTTGTGTTATACTCTTCCACATCTTGTCTTTCTGGAAAATTCCTACTTAGCCTTCAAAACTCAAGGGAAAAAACTGTCACTTCCTCTGTAAAGCCTTCACTGACAACCCCATCCATGCTCCCAGAAAGCAGTTCCCACTGTGTCCAGATCTCACTGCTTCCAGATGATGTAAAAATGCTTTGCCTGACTGTCCCACACAGAAAGAGTCTTAGGACCCTAGGACGGGAATTGTTTTCTCCTTTTTTTTGGTCTAATTCATATATATTCTAATTCATATATATTTAGAAGAAGCATTTCATTACAGCTCTAACATACTCAGTAACAGTTTCTAGTTTTATTTATTTTTTCTTTATCTCCTTCACCTAAATCAATAGTAGCACCTAATGGGTACACAGTAAATATATGATTTGGTTTGGACTGATAAGTGATTAAATGATGTCTTTCAATATTCATTTCTTTAGTAATTTATGAAGAAATCCTTACATGTCTGTTATGAAATAGCTCTGTTAGACGCCTCACTGTTACACAATTGTTGCTTATAATTCAATTGGGGAACACAGAAAACCCACATAGGAAATCTTAGGTAATCAATACAAAAATTGATCAACGACTAAAGAAATATGTCATGTGCATATTAACACATAACACAAATACCAATGTAAGGAAGGCGATAAAGTAATGTGAATATTTTCTGCTTTTGATGAGACTTGCATTAGCCAGAGGTTGTAAGGAGAGTGGAAGCATCAGTAAATTAGGATTCTAGGAAATCTCTCTGCTGCATGGCAAGGGCACACAAATCAGATTCCTGTTCTTTCCCGCTAAGCTGTTTCCTTCATCCTTTTCACAATGTCTTAATTGCTGCCTGCTAGCACCTGCTCCATCCCTCACACTTGATACTCAGGACTACTTTCTGCCTCTGATCCTTCAGATTTTCTTCCCTAACTGTAATTGATACTTGCTGGTTGATTTTATAGCCACCATAAAGGCCTAGAGTAAATAACCCAACTGGCGTTTTCCAGTCCAATCCTTTTATTTTATAGACAAGGAATCTGAGATCCAAGCTTGTTAGAATTCAGCAACTCACCTGAGACTCTCAGCTGCCATTAGAGTTGGACCTTTGATTTTCCAGCTCTCAGTCTTGGTGTACATTTGAATGCCCCTAATATATTTGAAGTCAGCTATGATGTGGGAACCTTCTGGATTAAGTTTTGTGACCTCCATGAAGTTTGTTCACCTCAGGGCAGAGAACCTCCTATTGCAATACAGAAAGCATATAGTAGTACATTTTCTTTTATGATATTTATGTTTATTCTTTCCTTGTTATTTTAAATGTTGAAGTGCTAAATAGAAGCAATCAAATTTTAAAAAAACATATGAAAGGACAAAAGGGACCATCTTGAGAAACCTGCACCATGAATACTACGTTGTGACTGATTCCTACGCTTCAGAATTTAAAAACTTCTTTTTAAAAATTTATTTTATTTTTATGTGTACCAATGTTTTGTTTACATGTAGGTAAGTGTACTGGTGCATGCAATGCCCCCTGAGGCCACAAGAGGATGTCACATTCCCCTGGAGCTGGAGTTACAGCATTGGTAGTGGCCATGTGGGTCCAAGGAACCAAACCAGCTTCCTTTGCATGAGCAGCCAGTGCTCTCAACTGCTGAATCATCTTTCCAGCCCCTACTTTGGATTTTTTGTTTGCTTGTTTTGTTGTTTTTGAGACAGGATTTCCCTGTAGCCTCAGCTGGCCTGGAAGTCACTATGTAGATCATGCTGGCCTCAGTCTAACAGAGATGTCCCTGCCTCTGCCTCCTGAGTGCTGGAATTACAACAGGCCACCACTTCTGGGCCACTTTAGACTTTAACTTCTGGCCTTCACTGGGTCTCAGTTGGTTCATTGGTAAATTTATGGAAGGAAGAGAGTCTTGCTTTAAGATCTTCGCCAGTTTCTAAATTCTAGAATGATTTGCCATAGACAGTATGTTAATATTTTTCAGTTTACCTAGCAATATAATTTTTTAAACTTCAAACTATAAACAAGTAAATAAAACAAAAATTCCAAGTGTTTGATCATTTATATATACTTTCTGTCACATAAATACACAGACACACACTGACACACACAACCACAGAAATGGCAGACATTGATTTTCTGTTATACCACTTTACTCCTAAATATCTCTCAGTCTGACTTCCCTAAGTTCTTAGGGGAAAAATACACAAAGGTATCTTCGAGTCTTCTTAATTTAGAATGTGATAAGAGACACATAAGAATTACTTCCATAATTTCTGCAATAATTTGCAAGTAACTAGCTAGCTTCATTCCTATTTGCGTTAAAGTGGAGAAAGCCACAAGTCATTTTCATTTTTATGGAAGTCTTTAAGATTCCTTTTTAAAAATCAACTTCCAAGCAGCATTTAAATATGATTTTGTTTAATTTAAACCAATTTGTACTCCATGCATATTTACTGAGATATGACAGAAATCCCAGCTTTCCATTGTTTTTGTTTTTGGATGAAATCATAGTTATTTAATGAGCTTCAATATTTATATTTAGTTAAAGCTTTGCTATCATTTATAACCAGATGAGGCAGCCATGGAAAGATAAATTGATAATTTATTCCTCTTACATTAGGGAAACAGTTCTTGTATTTACAATATGCTGAGCATAGCATTTTCCTGACTAGCTTCCTAATATTTGTGTACATTTTTCGGTGGAGTGTGACTTTCAAATTAAAAATGATTTGTTGCACGAATATTGACTAGGAAATGTATCTTGAGAGAAGTCAGCAGAGAAGAAGTAATGAGATTTTTCACTACCCTTAGCCCTGGGCTATTCAATAATGTTTCTTCTTTAAAGCTAAGAGGAAGAAGGCTCAAACTGAATGGCAGATGTTAAGTCAGGAAATGGGGAACTCCGCCTTCCCCAGAGCTTCAAGTCATCTCTCTGACCTCCTGGCCTTGTTGAAAGGCTTTTTCTGAATTGAATGACAAACACGGAGACTGTGGGTAGGATTGCAAATCAGAGAATGCATGTGTGAATGGGAAGCCTTGACCCTTGCTCTGGGTGGTAGTTCAAACCTGGGTTAGGATGAGGCCTGGTATTGGGCTTCCAGATTGCTACCCTGGGGGAAAAGGATTTTCAGTGGTAGGTGGTCCTTTAGGGTCCGAGCTGCCCCACCAAGAGTGGAGCTAAGAAATCTAACTTGTGCCTACCCTGGTTCCTGATCTGTCTGTTTCTGGTCTCTAATTCTCCCTTCAGTGCATCCAAATTGGTATCCAACGAGTTGTGTATCATCTAGAGTCAGTATGGACATACAGATGCAGGTAATTATAGAATATACCAGAGAACACTCACATCTCACATCTCAGGGAATTGACACGAGGACATGTACAGAACACACAAGTCCCTGTGAGGCAGACTTTTGACTGTTTGGTAAGTGACAGAAAGCAGTATTTGGCTATCTTTTAATGTAGGACTTTTTAATGCCAATTCTTGTTTTCAAGTATTGCAAAGATCAATGAAATACTTAATCCTCTAGTAGGAAGTTTAACAAATTGTGTGTTTTAAAAGATGCAATTATTGGGGCTGGAGAGATGGCTCAGCAGTTAAGAACACCGACTGTTCTTGCAGAAGACCCGGGTTCGAATCCCAGCATCCACATGGCAGCTAACAACTATCTGTGACTCCAGTTCCAGGGGCTCTGAAGGCCTCTTCTGTCCTCCAAGGGCATTGTACAACATGGGTGCACTTACACACATACACATAAAATAAAAAGTGATACATGCATACACATAAAATAAAAATAATAAAAAATATTTTTAAAAGATGCCAATTATTAATTCTAAGAAATTATGTTCTTCATGGAGCTTATGCATTTTGAGCTCCCTCCCTCCTCCTTCCTCCCTCCCTCGCTCCCTTCCTCCTCCCCATTGATCCACTTTGCATTATCTTTTCTCTCCACATGATTGCTTGCTCACCTGTTGCTCATGGAATATCTGCTTTTTAGCAGATTTGTCTGCACTTCCTTGTGTGCAACCTGCTGCCAAGGAGCTGAAAATGGTATTCATCACAGCGGGGCAGGTTTTCACTGCTGAGAAGTATCAGCTGTCTAGGGATCAGGCACAGAGAAGTTGTACAGGCAGCTTCTACAAGAACAAGGAAACATAGGAAATGAGAACTGCTAAAGGGACATTTCATTCCTAGGACCAGCATGATTCTCAGTCAAGATGAAGACACTAGGGGAACTCTGAGAAGGAAGGGGATTCTCAAGGATGAGGGAGAAAAGGAGACAAATTTAACAGAAAGGAAATGCGTTTGAATCTCAGAACATGGTTGAGTGATTTTATCTGAAGTGATTGGGTCTAGAACAATCATACTGGCATCAGCTATAAGGAGGGGAGGAGGGTTCTTAAGATATAACTTATCACTTTGCTTTGTTTCAATTGTTAATTTCAGAGAGCAGCCGACGTGCTTTTCTACCGCCAAGGAAATGGGATATACTTCAGAAAGCCACCCTTGACCACTGGCTGACATATCTTTACTAAAAGAGTATAGTTATGACATTTGTTTCTGATGAGGGAAATCCTCTCTCTCTCTCTCTCTCTCTCTCTCTCTCTCTCTCTCTCTCTCGCTCTCTCTCTCTCTCTCTCTCTCTCTCTCTCTCTCTCTCTCTCTCCATTGATTCATTGAGTGGCTATAAAAAGTGGACAAGAGCCCAGGAGATGGAGTGGCAGTAGCTGGGGTACTGATAAGATATCACCATGGAAACACTTCAGACTTCATGGTACAATTTCTGGTGATGACCAGTCTTGGGTGTGTCCAGGATAATTCGGAGGAAGAGTTAAGGAAAGGTAAAAGTCACTAAGAATCAGAAGGTTAAAAAACCTTCAAGCCAGGGTATTAAACTGTGTCCAAACAGTTAAGAATGGCTATATAAAGGCAAAAACAAAAACCCTCATATTGCAGGAAGACAAAACAAAAACTAGGATTTCCCTGTCAAACTTCTTGTCTCACATGATGGTGGCATTCATAATTAAATATGCACTCATTTTGGCAGGTTGGAAGTCAGTATGGTGCTTACCCCTTGTGAGGAGCTGGAGTACTGAGGTATGGTGACATGGTGTCTCTTTGTTATGGAAAACTGAGGCCCAGGACCCTCCATGCACAGAGAAGTTACCCAAGAGATCAGTACAGAAATTGGGAAAGTTATTCACTCTGGTAGACTTGAGCAGAGTTTCTTTGAAAAATCTTGAGCCCTAAGTTTAGCTCCTTCACAGGTTTTATAAGTCTCCTCACATTATTTTTTAACTGTTACAACATTGGTGGGTTTAAGTTATAGCCTATGTGATTACTAGCAGAAATGCATATGTGCCCTAAGACCACTGAGAGGAATTTCCTTTTGCAGGCATGTTTGCAGAAGTGGGTACAGAACAGGGGTTAGGATATCCTTCAACAGAGTTTATTGCAAGTGCTTTAATAAGTAAGGTAGTTGCAAACCAATGCTCTAAATTTTGTTCTTTATTCCCAAATATTTTATTTTTGGTACCATTATAGATGCAATTGTTTCCTTTTTTTAAAGATTTATTTATTTTATTTCCTTACTGTGCAGGCCTACTACACATAGCCTATGTGTAGGTCAGAAGACACCTATGTGTAGGTGAGGTTGTCCTTCTACCATGTGTGTCACAGGAATGCAACGTGAGTTGTCAGGCTCAGTAGCAAGCTTCTTTATCTGCTGGGCCATCTCACTAGCCCCGCTGACACTTAATTTCAGTTTTGGAACTTTCATTGCTAGTGCATAGGAGTACAATTGACTTTTGTATATTGATTTTACATCCTGAAACTGATGAATGTTTTCATTATTTCCAAGAGTTATTTATTGGATTTCTCAGGATTTTCCTTATAACTGATCATATCATTTATAAGTAGAAATTGTTATTTCTCCCTTTCAAATCTAGATGACTTTCATTTCATGCCTTTATCTGACTATCTTGAGTTTACCTCTGGCACAAAGTTGAATGGAAGGTAGAAGACTAGAGAACAATTTTTACTTGTGCCTGAACTCAGGGAAATTCTCACTGATTTCTTTCTGTTCTTTTAGTTTCTTAAGTTAGATGCTTAGGCTATTCAACTAGACCTTTTTCCAACACAGACATTTAATGCTAAAAACTTTCCTCTGTATTCTTGTGTTGTTGAATAAAATGTTCTGTAAATATCAGTTACACCAAATTAATTCATTGCACTGTTCAGGTAACATATAGTCTTACAGATTTCCTGTACTTGGTCTATCAATTCCCAAGATAAGAATGTTGAAGTAATTTTGAACCTATTTCTCTTTTCACATTTAACATTTTGCCTTGTGTGTTATGAAAATCTATTGTTAGGTGAATTCTATATATGATTTATTATCTTCTGGGATAATTGTTACCTTTACCATTTGTTTCACAAATTTCCTTTATAGCCAGGGAGACTCGCCCCCACTCAGGGTCTTCCGGTCTTGACACAGGCTGACAAACCGACATAAGATATTCAGATTTTTCATGGTTTATATGACATTGAAGGAGAGGGAACTTACAAAAACAGATTCTTACAGGCGTGTCCTTTTCCATACTTGAAATGAACGTGCCACCTATCTCCCGCCCCCGTCTCTCTCAGCGTTCACCAGTACCACAGGGCGGTGGCTCCACCACTTTTTCCCAGTGTGCTCCTCATAGCCTTCACAGCAGCCCCAGTGCCTCCTCTAGCCCAACTGAGGAGCCTCTGAGATGGGTGGGGACATTGGCCTTTGGGCCCGCACTCTATTCCAAAAATGGCGACTACCTCATCCACGGTTGTGTTCGAAAGTCCACGCCCTAATGTAAGTCCTGTCAAAATGGCGCAGTCTAGTGGTTTTCCTGGCTTATATATCCATTACCCCTTAATGGGCTTGACTCCTTCCACAGAGTGTGGGAAGGAGGTGGGACCATGGCTTCTCAGAGGAACATTTGGGCCACACCATTATTTTTTTCCAATTTTTTTTTTTTTTTTTTTTTTTTTGCCAATATTACACATGAAAATCATCTTTGTTTTAAATTTTATTTTTGCTAAAATTAACATAGTTATTCCAGTTTTCTTTTGACTAGTATTTGGTGGCATACTTTTCTTTATCATTTTAGTTTCAACCTAAGTCTTCATTAAAAAAAAATTTATTTATTTTTTATTTATTTTATTTAATTTTTTAAATTTTTTGGGTCTTTTTGTGATGGCCTCCCTATAACCCCAGCTGTCCTGGAACTCACTATGTAGACCAGGCTGGCCTTGAACTCAGAGATCCGTCTGCCTCTGCCTCCTGAGTGGTGGGATTAAAGGCATGTGCCACCACGCCCGGCAAAAATACTTATTTTTATCTCGTGTATGAGTGATATGCCTGCATGTATGTACCTATGTCATGCAGTACCCAACAAGGACAGAAGAGGGCATCATATTCCCTGGAACTGGAGTTACAGATGGTTATTAGCTTCCATGTGGGTGCTGGAATTTGAATCCAGGTGTTCTGCAAGAGTAGCCAGTACTCTTAACTGCTGACTCATCTTTCCAGCCCCTTAAGTCTTCTTCTTTTTTTTTTTTTTGGTCTTTTTGAGACAAGGTCTCCCTGTAGCCCCAGCTGTCCTGGAACTCACTAAGTCTTCGTTTTTAAAGTGAATTTATATACACACATATACATAGTCTCTACATGACTATCTCTATTAGTTGTATCTATCCATCACTTAACCATATAAGCTAATGCTATTTTATTTTTCCAACATTTTTATAATGCATCTAAGGTCCTTTTTCCTCCAAATATGCATAAATCAGTGGACTGCAGAACTTTATAAATAACGCCCTTGTTTTGTCTTATAATTGAAATATTCATTTCCTAAAGCCACTTACTTAAGGCACAGTTAAATATTAAACATCATATGTGAGACTTGATTATAAGGCCAAGGTATCAAGTGTCCGGATGGATTATTTCATTATCTATTAATATTATATCCTTAAACAGTAGTGGTTGGAACTGAATGCAAGTATGGAGTTGATGAGAACAAGTTCAGTACTCTCAATTTACAGATAACTTGTGATCAAGATTTATCTGGCTAAGTTTCCATGTATCAGACCCTATTTGCTTGTATTCTGAGCAGAATGGGCCAGGTCACATTAGTACATTGTTGCTGTGATTATTTTAACAGTGAGACCTATTGCGTCAGATTGATACTAATAAGTGACTACAGATAGGAGAAACAAATTGCTTTTCATCCTAGGTCTCACTGGTGGGGTATGCTCCACCCCTGTCCTCTCTTATCAGGGCATTTTTTGATATTATATTCTTTCAGGCCTTTTACTCTGCAATCTTGAATTAAAATTCCCAAATGATGTTTGGCAATTTCTATTTAGATTGCTTTTAAAAAATGAAGCTTGAGATTTCCTTGCTCAGGAGTATTTTATCTGTAAGCAGGAGAATTAGATAAATGACTATAATTTAGCAACACAAAAACCAATGTTTTAGATCTGCCTTTTCTAAAAAAAAATTATTAACATGACCCTAAGAACTTCAGGGTCAGTTCCATCTAGTTTTTAAAAGTCCAAATTTTGAAAAACAAGCAAATAATGATTATAATTGTACAAGCTCAAATATCGTTCTAAATATATTTCAAAATTCAAAGCAAGAGTTCTTCTTTGGATATTTAAGTCTTTTTTAATTATAATCACCTAAGATCCCAGAACATTCAAAAAGTTTTTACTTTCGAAAAACAATCACCAAATATTTTCAGCATTTTCTTTTCCAGTGTTTGAACTACAGTTTTTATTTCCCAGTGGTGCTTCCTTCACACAAAGAGACCTATCTACCTACCCATTTCAGGGGCTCCTTGTAGTGTTGGTATAAGGACAGCATTAGTGTGCCTTTCCATTACTGCATGAACTCTATTTTTTTAAAGTGCTGTTAGTAGGATTCTGGGAATTCACAGTAGGTTAACAGTGGTGCTGTTTCTCCATTAAGAATTCCTTTCTCTTAATGAAAGGAGTCTGAACCCTTGAACTCTGTCAGGGATTTAGGCATGTTCCCTGGGCCTGATTTTCATCCTCAGAAAATAGAGGCCAGATACATGTCAAGGATAAAAGAGGGGTCAGATTAGAGTAGTTAAAGGCTTTGCACACATCCTGAGATGACATTAATGTGTTGACCATCATGTCTGGAGCCCCCTAAGCACTTGGTGAGTGAGCGAATGAGAAAATGGAAGAATGGGTAAATCATGAGTAACAATGACAGCAAATATTCAGGGAAGCAATTAATTATATATGTGATAAAACATCTCCCGTTCAAAGCATTCAACTGGAGTAAATGAAGATTGTTATAAAAATGTATGTAATATTTCTCCAAACTTCTCCCTTTCCTTGTTAGTAGGGCAGTAAAATCTGATGATGCAGTATTCTTAAAGAAATGATCTTTGGAACTAATTTGGTAGTCTAATGATTCCCTGGTTTCTTACTGAACTATTTCTTAACCATGACCACTATAACTGGGATCACACCTGTGCATGTCATGGCTATTTTGCACCTTCACACGCTTTGAAAAACATGTAAAACATTAAATGGAAAATAATGTTTTTGTTCTGTCTTCTTAAGTGTGACTACAGTAGGTTCAAAAGCTTGAATATGCAAAATTTAAAATGATCTTTATTTTCTCTAACCGAACTTAGCTTCTGCTCTGAGCACTGATTCTGTTATATGAGCAAAAAAGGGAAAAACTCGAGGTCTTTGTTGGGAATCCTTCCTGGGGCTTTCCTGAGCTTTCCGGAACTTGTACGTTGCCCACATTTGGAAGGAAGGGTGCAGCTTCTCAGCTTCTAGTCCTTAGTAACACAAGGTGCCACAGAGATACCTGTAATTCCTGTCTCTGTGGCCTGGCCAAGCCAGATGGAACCTCCAGGATACAGGAAGTTTGGTGAGGTTGCCAGAATCCTCCTTTGCTAGGTTTGGGCCTTTCAGTCTGTCATGTCTATTGCCCATGCTGTAAAGTACTGTTTCATCTCAATCCCCCCAAATGATCCTTCATTCCTCCTGCCACTGTCTCACCCCCAAGAGAACTTCCATTTAGCAGCGAGAAAGTCCCTCCCTCTTCACACTTCACTCTGTACGTTTTCGTGAAATGCAAAAAAGACCTGTAATGGTCTGCTGTGTCACTATTGTCCTTTCGGGAGGATTTCCAGGTTAAACAGAGGGAGAGAACAAGAGGCAAAGAAGGTGAAACAAAACAAAAGTGAAGCTCCAAAGCAAGCATTTTTTAAGTCTTTAAGTACTTGGGAGTCTGTTAGGTAGACCCACTGTGCTGGATAGCTTTAGTGTCAACTTGACACACCTGGGTTGAGGGAGCCTCAATTGGGAAATTGCCTCTATTGGACTGGCCTGTGGCCATGTCTGAGGGGCATCTTCTTGATGAGTGATGTGGGAGGGCCCAGCCCACTGTGAGTGGTGCCACCCCTGGGCAGGTGGGCCTGTGTGGCATAAGAAAGCAGGCTGAGCAGGGGCCAGGAGAGCAAGCCAGTAAGCAGCATTCCTCCATGGCCTGTGCTCCAGCTCCTGCCTTCAGGTTCCTGCCCTGAGTTCCTACCTTGGGCTCCCTGATGAACTGTGACCTGGGAGATGTAAGATAAATAAACCCTTTCCTCTCCAAGTTGGTAGTGGTCAGAGTGTTTTGTCACAGCAATGAAGAAACAAACCAGGACACCCACTGAAGGGGTACTCCAATTGCCTCACCCTGTGTCCCTGTTCAGCATGGAAGAAGCCAGAGCCGTCTGCGTCCCAATTCCCTATTGGCAGTTTGGGTAACCTCTTCAGAGGATGGTGTGATAAGAATAGGAGGTAGGAATTGGCTTGGCAGTTAGGGTAAAAAGACTCCAAAGAAAAGTAGCCCGTTTTTTGGCTAAAAGTCATAATGTCCTTGGGCCTCTTAGCAACCTACTCTGTTCCAAAGGCAAAAAATGTCGAAAATATTTGGGAGCTTTTATCTAATTCTTAAAAGATTTTAGGGTTACCTCTTCAGAAGGGGGAATGTTAGAGTAGCCAAAAGTGCCATACCATTAAAAAAAACTAAAGAAGAAAAAAAGAGTACATGAAGTTATCAGAAAAAAGTAATGGGGAGATATGGGAGGAGATGGAGGGGAGGGATTGGGCATGGATTTGATCAAAATACCTTATATGCATGTGTGAAATTCTCAATAAGTTATTTATTTAAAAAATTAAAATTAATAAATAAGTAAAAGTCTCTAAATACTATGTGACATAGTGGTACAGCGAGACTGGGAACACGGTGTGAGTGGAGCTGAGTTTCTTTGTGAGCCAAGGTGTTTCATGAGCCGAGGTACTGGGTGAGCCGGGATACTGGGTTTGCTGAGGTACTGGGTGAACTGAGCTTCGTGAGCTGAGGTGCTGAGTGAGCTGAGATACTGGGTGAGATGAGGTGCTGTGTGCTTTTTCTGCCCAGTCATTTCATCATCACAAGACTGTGAGTGAGCATGCTTATTCTTGTTTTACAACTGGAAACTGATGGTTGGAGAGAGTAAATAAATGTTTAATATCAATCTGAAGTCAGGTCATTTAAAATTTCATACTTTCCTGTGTTTGCTTTGCTTCACTTCATAACCCCATAAAAATAACGGTCAGTGAAAGCTATTAGACAATGAGACTTGGAAAGATAGTCATTTTAAATTGTAGTAGACTGACAAACATCTCTGTAGGGATATTTGGGTTGTGAGCCTGGGACCTAGAATTACTATGTAAATGGCAGGGAACTGACTCATTGCAGAACACATAAAAGAAAGTTGCTGAAATCCTCGTTCCTTAATCAGGAAACTAGGAGGTGAACGGTGATGAACTGTAAACAGATATATTATTAACAATAAAAAGAAGTGAGCTCCTGAAATAGTCTTGTGGCTGAATCTCAAATAACGCCTGAGAAGTAAAGCAAACCAAATCTGAAAGGTGGATAGTATGTGATTCCACTTGTAAGAGACTCTGGAAAAGGCAAAACTACAGGGGCCAGTTAACAATTTGATGAAAGTACTGGTTATGTGACTGTGTATCTGACAAAAATTATAGTATTAGCCTGGTACGGTGGCACACACCTGTAATCCCAGAACTTGTGAGATCGAGGCGGGAGGATTGTGAGTCCAAGGCCAGCCTGGGCTACACAGCCAGACTTTGCCTAATAAAGCAAATAAACAAAATAATAAATAGCAGGTCTGTATATTAACTAGGTGAATAATAGTATATAAAATTATACCATAATTTTTACGTGAATGAAGAAAAAATTGTTCTTTAGCATTAGGTACTTTATCTTTATTAGAAACATCCTAACTTAAAATTTGGGGATGCAATTTTGAAAACAGAATAAATTCAGCTCTAAAAAAACCCAACTTCCCCCTATTTTTGTGCATTTATGTGTTTTATATATATATAATATTATATGTATGTGCTTGTTAATTTTTATCAACTTGACACAAACTAGAGTCTCCAGGGAAGAAGAAACTTCCATTGAAGAATTTCCTCCATCACCAATGGGCATCTCTGTGGGGCATTTACTTGACTACTAACTGGTATATGAGGATCCAGCCCTCTATGGGACTGTGTCATCTCTGGGCAGGTGGGCCTGAGCTATGTAAGAAAAGTAGCTGAGTGGGGCTGAAGAGATGGCTCAGCAGTTAAGAGCACGGGATGTTCTTGCAGAAGACCTGGGTTCGAATCCCAGCACCCACATGACTGCTACCAACTGTTTGTCCAGTTCCAGGGGATCTGATACCCTCTTCTATTCTTCGTGGACACTGCATGACACAGGTGCACTTACGTACTTGAAGGTGTAATACTCATACACATAAAATAAAAATGATTAATTAATTTAAAAAAAGAAGAAAAGCAGCTGAGCAAGCCAGGAGGGAAGCAAGCCAGTAAGCAGTGTTCCTCCATGGTCTCTGTTTCAGCTCCTGTCTCCAGGCTCCTGCCTTGAGTTTCTGTTCTGACTTTTCTCAATGATGGGCTGTCACTTGGAAGTGTAAGATTCAATAAACCCTTTCCTCTCCAGGTTGTTTTTGGTTAATGTGTTTTTATCATTGCAATAGAAAGCAAACTAATACAATATGTGTGTGTGTAGTACATACAGAGATATGGATACATATGTTATATACATATTAATATGCATATATGTGCTATGTGTACAATATATTGCATATATAGATATGTTTTTAAATTTTATTATTTTATTATTGTTATTTTATGTGTATGAGTGTATTGCCTGCATGTGTGTAAGTGTACCCATGTCATGCAATGCTAATGGAGGTCAGAAGAGGGTGTCAGATCCCTGAGAGCTGGAGTTATGAATGGTTGTTAGCAGCCATGTGTATGCTGGGAACCAAGTTAGGGTCCTCTGTAAGAGCAATCAGTGCTTTTAACTGCTGAATCATCTCTCCAGCCCCCATACATATATTTTATATATAATCCACAGAAGCCCTTGGAGTAGTGCAAATACCATTATATCACCATTAAATAATTTAACCATTCTGAAATTAAGATGTTTCTTATAACCAACTAGAGAAAATTGCCAGTTGCATGCAGCTCAATAAGTTTTGATGTACTTGTAATTATCCACTAAAGTACAAAATATACAAGAGTAGCTTTTGAGCAATTAATGCTGACCTTTATTTAGACTTAGGTCTGTTGAATGTTATTTAAAATGCTCTCAAAATGATTATAGTTGGCTGCATATTATTATGATTGACTGACACCTGCCAGGCAATTCAATTAAAGAAGTATGAATAGCTAAATCCTGCATAAACAAAACTTTTCAAAGGTAAGGGAGTTTAGGAGTCATCTACTGATACACTTGAGCAATCATCACTCAGGCTCTGAATTCTTACCTTTGCTAAAACTGAGTCAGGTCATTGGTAAGGGATGATAGCCAAACTTTGCAGATTCATACCGGGAAGGACAAAGGATTTCCTAAGAAAAGGAGAAAGATCCAGAAAGCAGAAGGAAGAGTGGAGAGAAGAGGCCATTTAAGAAGGAATGGCATGTAGACAGATTTAACGATTTTGTTCTGTTTGGTTGCAATCAGATGGAGGAGAAATGAAAGGAAAGAACATTAAATAAATAAATAAAATCCTCTTTCCGTGTTTTAAAAAGATTGCACTCAAGATTAGAATTGCTCTTTTATTATTTCTAGACTGAGGTTGGCTTTCAGATGGAAAATGACACTTCGTGGCAAGACAGGCCATGGCTCAACTTTTGTGAATAACATCTGTCAAAAGCTTTGGGTTGATTTTTAAGAAAAGCTGTTTAACTTCCAGGTATATGTAACTTAATGAAGGAAAAATATGAAACTTAATGAAATAGAAAATGCGAAAAAAAAACTAATATTTTTTGATATAGCTCAGAATCATACTGTTAGTCTTTAGGGGCTGCAGGATGATGAACACTGGTTTTGAAAAACAGCTTGTCACCACTCTGACAAGGCCAAATGTGAATCCAAAGACTATACAAACATGCCTAAGCAAGTTTCCAACTCAAACGTTGTTTATTACACTGAAGAAAGTTTGCCTAAAACTATATAAGCATAAGAATGCATTTGTCAGTTACTAATAGTGTGTTTGCACAATGAATTTGTGAGCATTTTTTTCTCGATAAGCTGATATTAATTATGTCCTTACAATGAGATTGCATCCTAGAACGTAATTCCAGAAGTTCCAAAAATAACTTGTTACCACATTTTTCATTCGAGAGACCCTTAAGGGTTCTTGTTTTATATTGTTTTGGTCTTGTCCCTGTTTGCTGATCTTGTTCCATGACCCCCAAACATATCGAACACCTCAGATTATGTTTATTAATTTATTTTATATTAAATCTTGATTTTTCTCTAAGCTTTGACTTGCACTCCCTATGAGAAATCATATCATACAAGCAATATGCACAACACACACTTTATTTTCTGTCTTTTGCCCTGGCTTTATGAACTTTGCTGTGTGCGTATATGAGTAAAATAAATCAATTAGTAGTAGGGAAAAGAGACAATAGAAGAAGAAACAGAAAATATTGCTGGCCAGCGGTCCTACTTTGCCCAGAGCACGGACCTGGCACCTGTTGCGTGAGTGAGATTAGACAGGAGTGACAATAAATCCATGACATGGCTGTTGGAGTGCCTCTTCCTTTCTGTCTATGCCAACAGGGTTTGGCAGGCCATGCTGCCCTCAGTCCAGGGCTTTGCTTCCTTTCTGACCACGTGGTTGGCGAAGAATCCACAAGTGATGCCAGTCAGAGTAAGATCTACTTTAGGGAGCTGCCTATGTGCACATGTGCCACTGTCTAAGTGTTTTTTATGCAGACCGTGTTTCACAGTGAACTTCTCTGAGCTCATTTCTCTAGGAATTTCATTCATTAGCTTTTGCCAGTTGCTCATTATTCTCCTTTATAAATGAATTGGCTAAGTGACATGCATCACAGATTCATAATATTTTTAAACCACATGAACCTTAGTTCTGATAAACATAAGCATTCACATCGAACAGAGGCAATCATAATAGCAAGCAAGTTGTTATAGTAACAATGAGAACACTTCAATATTCAGGCACCATCATTTTTCAAGAGTAAATGATACAATTAATGCTCGATACTGTATTGTTTATAGACTTCTTTGTGACTCATAGCTCTTCACATGTCAGTATAAACAGATGGGAAGGTAATGCTATGGGATTGAAACAATAATTCAAATATTGTTGTATGGAACTACTTTAAAAAGTCTTGACAGGCTTTTACCCATGATAGATACACCTCTGTTATTGCAGGTAAACTTGAAAATTTGCATCTAAAAAAATGAAACTTTTCCATTTATTTAGAGAAGAGTGAGACAGTCTTTTTGTACACACCTGAAGAAGAGAGCAGAATACAGAAGCACAGACCACATGAGTTATGGAGCCGTGCAGGATACTCCTGTGTCCTGACCCTGCAGTGTATAGCTAGCCAACCTTGAGCGAGCAACTTTCCCTTTCTCCGCTTCAGTTTCCCTGTCTGTAAATGGGGATGGTAAAGTATGTCATGGTGTTGCTGTGAGGATTAAAGGAGTAATATGTATGCTAAACAGAGGGTGTTGCTCAGACTTGTGTCACATAAGTCCTTGCTCTCCTTGTATCTCTGCAACTGTCTGGTTGGGTACTTGTATGTGAGCAGGATTTGGTGTCAGCAACTTGAGGATGTTAGTTTGCAGTTTTCTTTAAATCTTCTGTGAATCAAAGAAAATAAATACATGTGAATTTATTTTACTTAGATTTTTTTTCTCCAAACAGTTTTCAAAAAAAAAAAAAATTGCATCTTTCTCATTGTCACCCCAGGTCTTTCCTGGATGAGAGTGCTTAGGTGTGCAGTGATAGGAAGCAGCACAGTGATGTGGGAGACACAAGGCCTTTGGACTGTTGCAGGTATGTTCACATTGAGACCCTACTTCAGTGCTTGAAAGTAAGCTATAAGATTAAATGCTGTCTGTATTAGTTTTCTCATTGCTGTGACAGAACACCCTGACGAGCAACTTAAGGGAAGTATTTATTAAGGCTATTGGTTTTAGAGGGTTCAGTCCATGGTTGCCTGGCCCCATGCACTCAGGCAGAACATCTTGGTTGTGAGAACACATTATGGAAGCTGTTCTTTACTTCTTGACGGACAAGAAGTAGAGAAGAGGGAGCTCTGCAAAGGGGGCAGGGCCAAATATAGCTCCCAGGACTGGAGAGTTATCTACTTCCTCCAACTAAGCCTCATCTTCTGCCTTTCACTACCTCCCAAGAATGCAACAATTTATGACCCTATGAAAAGATAAAATCATTGATAGTCCAGAGTCCTCATGTACTGTCACCAGAGGCACCATCACGGACACACTAAGAAGTATGCTTTACTAACCCCCTAGGGCATTTCTTTATCCAATCATGTTGACAACTGAACTTAATCATTACACTCTTTTTAGCAGAAGTGGCCAACTTCTGACCTCTGTAGGCCAGCCCCGTTCCTTACACACTACCTCACTTCAAATAAACCTCACATACCTTCATAAACATATAGCCAGAGCAAGCAGACTGGCTTAAACCTAAAAAGCCAGCTAGCATACATAGCTCTCTCTAAACAGAGATGATGAAATCACCTTGCTAATCAGAACCTGCTTCACTAAAATAAAAAAAATGAAGTGAGATAATAAAAGGAAAAGGTGAAGGTCTGAGGTGGTCAGGGCCATAAGACACTGAAATGACAAGAGAGCAGAATCTATACACTAGACTAAACCAAGAGGGTACAGTGAACTAATGTTTGTGTTCCTTTCAAGTTCATGTTGAAATCTAACTCTGTATGTGATGGTACTCGGATATGGGGCCTTTCAAAGGTCATTATTATGTTACAGGGGTTGAACCCTTCTGAGTGTGACTAATGCCCTATATTAGTTTCACTTTCAATTGCTGTGATAAAATACCCTGGCAAGAGCAACTTAAGGGAGGACAAAGAGTTTATTCCAGCTCACAGTTCCAGATTTCCATCATGGCAGGGAAGTCAAGCATCATGAGCTTGAAGTAGCTGGTCACGTTATGTCTGCATTCGGAAGATGGGACGATGAATGTGTGCATGCCTGTGCACAGCTCTTTCTCTGCCCTTGTACAGTCAGGATCCTCTGTCTAGGGGATGGTGCCACTGGTCTCCCTACCTCACTTGACATAATCGAAATCATCCCTCACAGGCGACTCTGAGACCCATCTCCCATGTGATCCTAGATTTTGTCAAGTTGGCAGTTCATACCACAGTAACCTTATAAGAAGGAACCAAAGAGTGACCTTTCCTCCTTTCCGCAATGGGAAGATGCAAAGTCTACAGCCTCCAACCTGAAAGGGGCGTCTTCACCAGAGCCTGACCATGTTGTCACCCTGATCTTGGACTTCTGGTTTCTAGAAGCAGAGAAAATAAATTTCTATTGTTTTGAGACACCCAATCTATGGTCTTATCTTATAGCAACCTGGACTAAAACAGACAGGGAGAGAAACAAGAGAAGGAAGGGAAGACTAGTTGGCTGGTAGCTCTAGGATCAGGAAGATTAGGTTAGAAAGCCAAGCCACTCTGCTGGCAGAAACTCAGCTACCTGTTTCTGAGGGGTTTCCATAGCCTCTTTGACATAAATTCCTGACCTGTTCACCTTGCCCAGGCTGGACCTTTTTAGTTCCTTTCTTGCCAGGAGGGCAGGGGATTATGTCATCTTTCTACAGGTTTCTGAAAAGGCCTGGCCTAGTGGTGAAGTTTCCTGTTCTACTCATTTCTATTTCCACTCTCAGGATAGACTCCTGTCTTACATGGGGTGGCGGTGGCATAACTAAGTCCTCTCACCTCCAAAATTAATACTGTAACAAGGAAAAGAATGTCTATTATTGGTGGAAATTGGCATCCGAATGTGGAGTCCCATGTTGGCTGTGGAAATGGCCCATTTATTTCAAAGGAAATAACTTGCCTAGCCTTTTTTGTATAGGAGCCGGTAGAAATCAGTTTTCTAATCTTGAGCATCAGGTGTCAGATACTTGTATTCACTAACCACTTTCTTTAACAGCCTCTAATTTGCATGCCCTTACATGAGGGATAAGCTATTGACAGGTTAAAGAGTAACCTAGAGCCAGATAACTTGAATTCATTTTTTGCCTCTTCTACACATCAATATGAGCAACATTCTTAATATTTCTCTATGCCACACTTTCTTCATTATTAACATTACAATGCATACTTAAAACTTATTGCAAACATTGCATCACTATTCTATTAAAGCACTTATTTGTTGCATTTGTTTACTTACTGACAGTTCTTTGTGGGGAGAGAGACAGTGTGCAGGTGTGCATGCATGTGGATGCTAGAGCACAACTTCAAGTCTCATTCCTCAGGTGTTGACCCCATTTTTTTCACTAAGTAGGCTAGGCTGGCTGGCCAGTAAGCCTCAGGGATTCACCTGTCTCTGCCTATCCATTTCTAGGATCATAAACCCAGGTTATCATGCCTGCATTTAAGACTTTTTTGGAATTAATTATTATTGTGTATATGAGTGTATGATGTGAGTGCGTGGGCATGTACTCCAGGGCACATGTGTGGAGGTCAGAGGACAATGCTTTTCTCCTTCCACCTTTATGTGGATTCTGGAAATTGAACTCAAGTCTCCAGACTTTAACAGCAAATGTCTTTACTGGACAAGCCATCTTGCCAGCCTAATTTGGCTTTTTAAAGTGTGAGTTCTGGGATGGAACCTAGGTCTTTGTGCTTACAAGACAAACACTTTACCAACTGAACTCTCTTCCTAGCCCCATGTAGTTCTTTTGTTAAACCATTGGTTATCAAATATCAAATGAAAATACAACTTTATATTGTTAAGACTTAGCATGCAGCATATGCATAGAAAAAATTAATGTCCTCTTTTCTAGAATAATCTTACAAAATTTCATCCTAATTTTCTTTCTCTGAACTTAGGCTTCTAAAGCCCTTTCTAACTCTTTTTCTACACGTGGGCATAAACTATAGTGCTGATTATGCTTGTTTGGGTTATTCATTTGCTCAATTAATTGGTCTATACTACTTAATTAGCTTAAGCTCATAATTTTCAGGCCCTATAGAGCCCCCCATTTCTTATGGAGGCTGCCATTCTGTTCTGCCATTTTATCCTTCTCTATTTTCACTGTGCTTATCATTTGTGGGTGTCTTTCTGCCCATGTCTATCAATTTAGCAAGGTCCTTTTGAAGTCCAATCCTATGTGCTAGGGAGTTCACGTCTCTCCAAATGATCACCTCAGCTGAATCAATGAGTTTCCTATTTTTTCAGCCAGGTCATTGACACGAGGTAAAATGTACAGCTTTTACTTGCTTTATAAAAATGAGACATTATTCTCCAAAGCTGTAAAACCAAGGGTAGATACTTGAGAAGCCACACTTAAGGAGAGTGAAACCATTTTGTGAAAGACATGCTTTTGTAAAAAATACTTTTGGTTGTGAGAATGAATGACTTCTTGGCTCAGTAATTTTTTTGCTTAATTACCCAGTGGCCCATAATCTAATATTTCAACTCATTAACTCAAAATTTAGCCTCATGTATTTTTTTTAAAGTCTACTTAAATCTGTCTCACATCTGAGTTTATTCAGTAGCTAAACTGGATCTACTACAGGACCAAATCAAATTCAGCACACCACCAATTAAGAATGTGCAATGTACAATTTAGTTGAGTAACTCTTAGGTGCTGGATAAGAATGGTGTGTAAAGATTTTTAGCTACTGATTGGTGGTCTTGACTTTAATTAGATAGAATGTAAATAGGTATGTTGCTCTGAAGAAACAAAATGAACTAACAGATCAAGGCCTTTCACTGTTTCATTTGATGAAAGTAAAATATTTACATAGTGTGTTTGCAAATGAAAGAAAGTAATTGTGGGTTTCTTTAATATCTTGGAATAAAATACAACCTTATTAGAAATAGAAGATAGCTTAAGTAAAGTTGTGCTCCAGAGCACTTTGCTGTGGTAGAAGTGTGGTCAGCTTTCCTAGTGCTTTTCCTGGGTAGCACATGCAGTTTGACAGACCTCCAAAGGTGACCTGCATCCTTTCCCATTGACATCGGAAGGCTCTCTTGCAGCTCCCAAGAGAAGGATGTTTCATGCCTCTTCCAGCCCAGCAGATCTCAGCAGTAAGCTTTCATGATTGCCTCCTCTAACATTAGAAAGAACTGTGGCCATGGCAAAGACTAAGCCACAGTTACAATTCGAAGAGAATTCTAGTAAATTTAATTGGCTTCACTGAAAAAAGCTTTTCCCAGAATACAGAGACTTCTGCACAGACAGGCTGAAAAGATCTCATGAGGCTCTCAGCCTGTTGTTCGTCTCTGCCCTGCTGGGCTTCCCTGTTGTAAATTCCAGCTTCCAATGTCAACTCCCTCCTTTGTCCAACTTTAAGGCATTTCTGGAATTACTTAGAAGAGAGACTTTGACAATCCCCTGCCTTGTTCTTAAGTCATAGAGCTGATTTATGGCTGAGGGAAGTTCTCTAAACAGAAGACGAAATTGGTTGAAATGTTATCCATTATTTAAGTAGGTTCAGGGGTTCCTCCAGCAGTTCAGTGCAGGTCACCTTAGATACAATCAGCCTGGATACATGGATTTACTGCTATTTTGTGAGTTTTGCTGCAGGAAAATGAAAGCCGCCCTTAAAGAGATTGTTTAAGGACAGAATATGAAGAGCATAGTGATCCTGTCATAGCGGATTCTAAATCTGCTATTATTGAGATGGACAGCATCAGAACAGTTTCAGAAATGGCTGCTACTACTGACATAAATGCTCACATTCCATGTAGTGAATATTTATCAACCACTGTCCTCTCTTGTCCTTTCTACTCAAGTACCTTGGTACTAGGTCTCCTGGATTCAGAAGAGACTAGGCCAGAAATAAATAAGTAAAACAAATAATTAAAAACCTCTCTGCCTTTTGTAACTTACTGGATATAGACATCAAATAGTTAAAACATTATAAAGTGGCATAGAATGGTCTAGGTTATGAAGAAAAGTAAAGCACAAGAGGGGTCTGAAGAATGGGGGACAGTTGCTACGCTGGAGTATGTGGTAGTTTCTATTCCTGTGGTGTTCACTTCTTTACTGCAGATCTAGTAGGTTAAAATAACCTGAATTTGCTGTCTTACAGGTTTATAGGTTAGAAGTCCTACACTGGTCTTTCTGGGATAAAGTTGAGCTGTCAGCAGGCTCTAAGAAAAGAGTACCTTTCCTTATCTTCTATGCCTCAGCTTCTGGTCCCCCTTTTTTTCTGTCAAAACACTATCACCCTTCATTCGTTGTCACCTCTCCTCCTGGTGCAGTGAACAAAGGTCCCCCTGTTTTAAAACCTCATGTGATTATATTGGGCCCTCCCATAGAATCCAAAACACACTCTTTATCTTAAGACCAGTTAACTAGCAATCTTAATTCTACCTGCAACCTTGATTCTCTCTGCCACAGGACAAATTCATGGGTTCTAAGGGCTTTTTAAACTTTTTCCACTTGCCAAGAGATTTTTATGTGATTCTGTATATATAGATATATAAAATACATATATAATCATTTACTGTTAATCATAAATTTATTTCAAAACCACTTTGGTATACATAGAATCTTACCACTTATTAATCATGAAAGTAAATTTGCATAGTAATAATGTGATGTGCTTGTTTGTTATGAAGATGAAGGCCCTAAATATGAGAGAAGACCAGGATGGCTTGGACAGGAAAGAGCTGATGACAAAGAGGTCAGTAGGAGGGCCAAGTGATAGAGGAAGGTTTGTGAGACTTGCTAAGGGCTAAGTGACATGAAGCTACTAAAGAGGTCCAAGTAGGGAGTTCCTATGCTTGTCTATGTTCTGGAAGGACTCCTCCTTGACTGTGTGTTCACACAGAAAGCAGAGACAGGGCAGAATCCATGGAACTAGTGAGGAGGCAATTGTACTAATCAGGTGAGAGATGATGGTGGCTGGGATGAGGATTGTGGTAACAGAGGTAGTCAGAAGAAAGAATCAAGATTTACATGTAATGTTCTATAAACATTTGAAATATTTTTATTTGATATAATTTTAGGCTTATAGAGAAGTATTGAAAATAAATACAATGAGTTCCTTTTTCTTATCCTGTACACACACACACACACACACACACACACACACACACACAAATTCCAGAACTCTTACCAGAATCAGATCATTAACACTGATTCTATAGTGTCATCTGACCTCCACACCTTATTCACATGTCACTATTTCCCCTAGTTATAGCTATTAAGGCAAAACAACACCCTGGATCATGTAATTGATTCAGCTGTTACATGTCTTTAGCTTCCTTTCATCAGGAATAGAGCTTCTGCCTTTCTTTATCTTTAATAACACAGTTTAAATTTAAGTATTCAGGCCAATATTTTGTTTGTTTATTTATTTTGTTTTTAGATGGCTCTCAACGAGCTTCTCTGATGTTTTCACACTATTAGGTATAGCTTTGCATTTTTGTCAGGAACACCACAAAAGTGGTGCTGTGTCCTTTATGGTGTGTCATGTAAAGGAGACATGTGTTGTCCATCTGTCCTGATTCTGTTAGGATTACATGGTTATGGTGCTATCTACCAAATTTCTCTACTGTAAAGTTGTTGTTTTTCCCTTTTTAGTTAATAATGATTTGGTGGGGAGATTCTTTGAAACTTTAGAATAAATACCTTACTACTCACCAAACTTATACCAACTACTTTTATCATGCTTTGGTGATTCTTATATACACAAATTATAATGCTAAATGATGACTTTTCTAATTCATTTCTTCTAAATTTACTTATTGGCTTTTTACAGAAACAAGGTATTTCCCTTCCACTCTATTAACTGAATAAATACTAACTAATAGATCTTTTATTTCATTCAATGACATAATGCATTAAATCATTATTTATAGAGATGTTCAGATAATATATCTTTCAGACACGTCTCCATCCTATTAAAGCACTTTCTCAATCATGGTGCAGTAAAATGATCCAGATTTATTTTTGCTTTCACAGCTCTGAACCAAGAATCAGCCATTTCTCCTTTTAATGAGAAATTGATAGACAGTTGCTAGGCATGTTCATTGAAAGTGAGTCAAGGATGTTTCTAAGGTTTCTGATTTGATTTAACGGAAAAATAGAGGCATTGTGAACTGATATGGAGAAAACTAAAACTTTGGAGGGAGGACCTGGAGTTCAGTTTTGCCTTATTAATTTGAGTTGCCTACTAAGTAATCAAATCAACAGGACAGGCAGGTTAGTTGGATATCTGGGTCTAGAGTTCTGTAGAGAATCCTAGACTAGAGATAAAGTCATCAAACTTTGAGAGGTATAAAAATCTGTGAGATGAGTTTAAGCTGTTAGAATGGAGGTAGTTATGAAAAGAAAATAATCAAGCCCCAAGTTCTGGGGAATTCCAGTAGAAGAGAAAAGAGAGAAGAGGGATAAGCAACAAAGGACTAAGAACAAATGACCACTGAGGAAAAGGAAGCTTGGGGGAAGAGGTTATCCAGTCTTCCTTGTACCTGGCTTCTAGATAATTCTGTCAGTGTAGTCCTGGTGTGAGAGATTAGCTGGAAGGCAGCCAGAAGCAGGACATATCTCCCGTTCTATTCTGCTTCATGGGTGGTTCTCTGTCCTGGGTGCTTTTCTGCGTGTCCCCTTCTCTGGTGGCCTGCTCTATGAGACTGACTTACACGTCTTGGCTTCTTGGTTGTAGTACCACTACTTCTTTTCCCTGGGTACTTGTGGCTTCTTGCTGTTAACGAACCCTTTGTTGTTTTCATTCCCTAAGTGTCTTCTTAGTTTTTCATCACTGTGGGACAATTCACTGCATCAGGCTTCCTCTATTTGAAATGCTGGAGTTGTTTCTGTTTTCTCCAGTGATCTTCCACTGACAGAATGGAAAATAAAGCTATTCTAATTTCATTTCTACATCCACAAAGATATCCTTGCTTGTCAATCTGAAAAGAACTTTATACCTTAAAAAAAAAAAAAACTTTGACAGAAAATCCATTCAGTTTAAGACATATATAAAAGAAAATAGCACCCTTACGGTATCTCTAACATAAGAGATGTGGTTTGTTTTTTACTTACTGAAGTTGATGTCACAGTGCGAGCGTCATGCTACATGAGAAAGGAATTTCAGGAAGCCACTCTGGGAGCTACTGGAGATTAGATTTCTGAAAGATGTGCCCATGGTGTTAGTACAGTAAAAGACGGGACCGTATCCCACTGCCAGTGCCAATCAAGAACTCTCGACGTTGGATCACAAAGGACAGGATAAAAAGAATTCTCCATGTCTAAGAAGTGATTTCCTCTATTTCAGGAAGAGAGAAACTGGGGCAGGATGCAATCTGGGGTGGCTAGCCACCCTTTATTTCACAGTGGCAAAGGGATAAAGGAAATTTGCTCTGCTTCACAAGGCTATTAGATAGAGGAAAAAGAAAAATAATTTGCATATGTGATTATTAGGATGGAAAAGGATGGCTCTAATGCTGCAGCTCTTGATACAACTTTGTGGCTTTCTGTGGTTGAGATAATGTACATAAAACAGAGACCCTGCCATCTGACTAATTAACTCAGCAGCAGGGAGGGAATGGATGAAAGGATAATTAATAGGTCAAAGCCCCAATGCTGTGTTATGATTATTTGAATAATATTATGATAATTTGAATAACGTACAAGAGTTTGTGAAAATTGCTTGCTGGCTAGAACTCCAGCTGACAAAACATTCGAATCATGCTCATTTTATGCCTCCTGGGTAGATTTCCTTCCTTCCTGAAAGTGCTGAGCATATGTTTGGATATTGGGGGTGGAATGAGGGAGATGGGTGGGAAATGACTGTGAAACAAATACTGTTTTAAATATCCACAGCAGGATCATAGGGTCTGCAGTGCCTGTGGAAGAATCCTCCCCCTTTTCACATTGAAGTGACCTTTACAAGCTGAACATTTGCCAAAGGAAGCAGACAAGAACTCAGTGCCTATCTCCTAGTTTATAAATGAGTTTATTTGGGGCTGAAGAGGTGGCTCAGCTGTGAAGAGCACTGGCTACTCTTCCAGAGGACCTGAGTTTGCTTACCAGCATCCACATAACATCTAGCAATAGTCATAACTCTAGTTCCAAGGAATCCAATGCCCACTTCTGGCCTCCATGGGCATTGTATGAATGGGTGTACTTACTCATATGTATAAAATAAAAATAAAAATAAATTTAAATGGGTTTATTACTTTGACTAAGTCTGGATTTGATAGCATTTCATGTTTATTCAGGAAAACAAAACCAAAGTATGATTCTCATCTTAAACAAGTAAAAGTTTGAAGAAATTTTATTCAGAAAAATTTAAAAACATTGAGTAAGCTCTACACAGAAATTGGTTTTGAAAATCTTGTGACTTATCAGCTGACATGGCAGTGTTTATAACATTCCATACTTGGCAGTGGTGTGGGACCAGATCAGATAACATCTCAGTGGCTATTTTCCCCTTTTGTTCCTGTTCCTGAGAAAACGGACTTCAATGTTAGCACTGGAGCAGCTTCTAGAACATGGTGTGAGGATGTTTAGGGCAAATAACCAAGGCCAGACTGTTCTATGCTGTGTCAGTTTACTTCCAGCAGGAGTTCTGTGTGAGTTCTATTACTTCTGTGACTCCCCCCTGTCTTGCTATTGGGGGTGTTTGGCAACATCCAGGCATCACTTGTCAGGACTTGGAGAACCCACTAGAATCCAGAGGTAGAGGGCAGGGATGGCGCTATACACCCTGCAGTGCACAGGATGGCCCCACAGCAAAGGATTATCTGATTCAGAGTGCTCATAGTGCTGACATTGGGAAACCTGAATTAATGTAAATGTGGCTGCTAGCGAAGTCAAGAATGGAAATAAAGCTGTCTAAGATATCTTAAAATGTACTGTAAGCTTTTGTTCTTCACCGAAAAGTCTTAGTTACTAAAATTAGGGGAAACAGGGAATTCCACTGCATATGACTAAATGACTAACCTCCTATGCAAGGTCTAGGTATACCTGTTGTATGGCTAAAATTTGATCATTAATGATTAACATTATTGAATGAATAAGGGCAAGTAATTCTTAGTTTCAAGAACACATGTATTAAAGGTAAATCTAATAGGTAGAAAGAGATTATTTTTCTATAGGACAACTACTCAGGGAAGTGATGACCCTCAGGAGAACTAGAAAACTACTGATGGACTTCTGCAGCCTACTATCATAAAATTGTGGGTACCACAGTAACTGACCATAACTTCAGAATGCCTGGTTCTGAATCTCCTAAAGATGTAATCTGGCTGCCCACCTGCACAGGGTTTCCAATATCGTGTATCTGCTCCAAATATTTTAAAGAGTCTTTATTTAGCTTGAAGATTAAGCTGGGAGTATGTAGCATATTATTTATTATGACTGGTAGATGAATTAAGTGAGTATATGTATTCCTGAAGCAGAATCAAAACAAATACAATATGCTTTCAGGGGACAGCACTGATAGTAAACAAAACAAAACAAAACAAAACAAAAAACATGCTGCTTGGCATTTAAGAATAGTTATAAAATTTTAAGAATTTGATTGATGTGTTGGAAGTAGTGATCAGGCTATAGCCTAGATTAGAATTACAGTTTTCCAGTTTATGTATTTTCTCCTTTATTTCATTTCCTAAAGCAAACATTAAGATTTAGATTGCCAAGCAGCATGCAAAAAGTCAGTTTTCACTACTTAGTTTCTGTAAATAAATTAGTAAATGCAGAAAGTAGAACACATATATTGTTACACAAATTGATGTAGAAATCACATATACCTCAGAAATCAGAATATAATTCTTGAACTACAAACACATAGACTTTTGTGTTACTGTTTCATATTTGAGCTACAAATGTATGCCATTCTGTAGTTGTCATTTTGAGAATTATAGAAGTCCCTCAGATGCCAAAATGGTCATCAGCTGCATATACTGAGGTACCATAAAATAAGATAATTTTCATTACTTTCTTCAACATATTAATCTTTGTGTTTGTAAATGTGCTTTTCTTGCTTTTACAGACCTGATAGAAGCAAAATTTGATGAAGCCTTCTTGTTAGTGTGGGGGCCAAGTTGTAGGGCCTAGAACAGAGGGGCAAGAGGAGCTGAGAGGTTAAGGAAGATTCACAGAGCCATTGGCAAGTGAGACATGCTTTACTTTCTCTGGGCAAGGACAGGTGGCCACTTGGTGAGGGTGCATGCCCTTGGTTCCAAGGACTTTTCATAGGAAATCACATGAAAGTGGCTTCTTGCCAAAAGTGGTTATATAACAGATTAATCATTGTTGACTTTTGGGGTCCCCAGATACCCAATGTCAGTCGTTTTGTGTGGACTCCTAGCTCTCTGCATTATCTAGCTTTACTCATTTTGACCCATGCCAGAACTCTCATCAGTGCCATGTTGACTGAACATAAACAGGCCCTTACATCCTTGAGTCCCTTCAGTAAGAAATTTTCTGTGTTCATTCACTGTATTCATGTTCCTAGGGTGTTCTGCTCTTTGGGACCCCATTTTTCCCCTTGTAAAGGTTAGTGTAAAATTGTCAGCTTGACAGGATCTGAAATCACCTTGGAGATGGGCTTCTGGTCATGCCTGTGGAGGATTACCTTGATTCTACTAATCGATGGGAGAAAACCCTATCATAATTGTGGTGGGGTTGCTTCCTGGGCAGGGAATCCTGAACTATATAAAATGGAAGAAGCAAGGTGAGCTTTCCTTCATTGCTCTCTCTTCTGACTACAGACAGTAAGGTCTGCTTCAGCCTCCTGCTGCCTTGACCTCTCCCCCATGGTAAGCTGCAACCTTGACCTGTGAGCCAGAATAAGCCCTTTCTCCCTTAAGTTACTTTTGTCAGGGTTTTTATTACAGCCACAGACACGGCTAAGACACCCCTTCTTAAAGCCATCTTATGTTATAGGTACCTTTCTTGCTACTCTCAGGCAGAATTAATTGTCTTCTGTGGTTTTCATATCATTTTATATGTAACTGTTAGAACACTCATCACATGGTATTATAATTATTTATATCCCTAGTTTTCTACCAGAGTGTGAACTTGAGGACAAGAACAGTCTTTAATCATCAATGTCCTGAACTCCTCAGGCTAGAATAGCTGAAAAGTAGCAAGTAGCAATCTAATGTGTGATAAATGAGTAAAAGTTATCCATTAAAGCCCTGGTTCTTTTCTCTAACTATTCTATCTGATTTTCAAAGAAAACAGATTTGTTACCTGCTATTTCTGTGGAACTGAGTCATTGGCAAGTCCTTTATAATAGCTTATCTTAACAGGTCGGTATGTGTTGTCCCCAACTCTGACATGATCTGCTTGCTGGTTGCTTCTGTCCCCTCTTCAGCTAGGTATTTTCAATTACTAACTCAGTCCAGGCTGACAGAAATCAGATTGGTTTCTGCCACCACAGAAGCCATAAAGCAGCTTAGGGTCTAATTTGGTCTGCTGTCTCCCAGACACAGCTCTGCCTCGAGACTTCTGTTTATGTAAACAGTAGGTGTCCTGATGGTTTAATCTACTGTTAGTTTGGCTTCTAATTAATTGTAGTGGAAAGAACCTACCTGGGAAATATATACAATAATAGTTTTAAGGAAAAAAATGTCAAGGGAAAGATGCCCGTTATTGTAAAAGGCAAAAAGGAAGGAGGGTTAGAGAAAGGAATCATCAAGATGAGACATGAGGAGGAGCTAACACTTGAAAGCTGTATGTTGTCGACAAGTCTTAAACAGCATAGTAAATACAACTGAAGCATGACCTGTCATAAAGACCCCAGCACTTCACTGGACATGTTTAATAACTGAGATAGAAGAGCATAAAGGAATGCATTTTGACATGGAAAGCAACAAGTTATTTATGAACAAACACTTGGTACACAAGTATAAATGAGGTAGCAGAACTCTTCATTTCTGAACAGTGAACATTGTTGATCCAGATAGCATAGCTTTGTTTCTTAATAAGAGAGGGACAGTTGTACTTGGCTGCATGATAGTGGTGCATTTGGGAAGGAAAGTTCTAATGAAGACATGGGCTGTGACCCAGAACACTTCGTCCTCACCTAGAGCATGTTCCTGTGCTATGCAAAGCAGACTCTGTTGTCCCAGTTGTGACATTAAGTAATATCACAAGTTATATCAAGGTACTTCTGTAACTCAGTTCTTCATTTCTGGAAGAAGGGAAATGAACCTGGAAACACAGAGCCCTTTCACTCTGTATCTTTGGCTCATAGGTCCCAAAGGTCAAAGCCTTTCTTCCTGCAAATTCTGGTTTGTTGTTGTGCTGGATAGCTTTAGTGTCAACTTGACACACCTGGGTGGAGGGAGCCTCAGTTGGGGAATTGCCTCCATTGGACTGGCCTGTGGCTGTGTCTGTGGGGCATCTTCTTAATTGTTGAGTGATATGGAGGGGCTCAGCCCACTGTGGGTGGTACCACCCCTGGGCAGGTGGGCCTGTGTTGCATAAGAAAGCAGGCTGAGCAGGGGCCAGGGGAGCAAGCCAGTAAGCAGCATTTCTCCATGGCCTGTGCTCCAGCTCCTGCCTCCAGGTTCCTGCCCTGAGCTCCTACCTTGGGCTCCCTGATGAACTGCGACCTGGGAAGTGTAAGCTGAATAAACCCTTTTCTCCCAAAGTTGGTATTGATCAGAGTATTTTGTCACAGCAATGAAGAGAACAAACCAGAACAGTTGTTGTTTGAGACATGCTCTCAGTATGTAGCTCAGGCTAGCCTCTATCCAGTTCATAATGTTCCTGCCTCAGCCTCCCAAGAGCTGGAATTATATGGGATCACAGGTAAGAACCACCATGCCTGACTACAAGTTCTGTCTTAATGCTCTTGTATGTTCTGAATCTTTTTTCAAGTATGTACTTTCCAAAAAATTACAAAACAAAAGTGTAAGAGAGGGAATCTAGAGGAGGTTATTGAGAAAAATTATATTTCCTATTCAGTAAATTTTCTGAAATAATTGCTTCTGCCTGAGAATTTTTAGCTTTACTCCTTTTATTCCTTGCTTCTTTTATCCTGTTAATAAGAAGTTAATGATCTAGGTTGCATTCAAAGTACTAAGTTTCATCCAAATAATGTCAGCAGTTCTTTTCTTATGGACTATGATCATAATGTCCTTTAATTTTTAGTAGAGTGAAAAAAATTCTCTTTCTCAGAAAGTAAACAATTTTAAGGATAACATTTGCAGAGTGCAATATACCTCTAGTGAATAAAAAAGCTTCTTTTTGTAAAAAATGGTGGCCTATGACATACTGGACAAGGTTCTGGTTCCCGTGGAAACCAATGTTCACAGAATCAGATGACACATGGCCACCTGATGATCCTGGGTAACAGCTGCACACAGCATCTCAGTTTACACTGTAAAATGGAAAATAACCAAAATGTACACCTGAAATCCATGAGATAATTTGCCAAATGTCAACAATGGCCTTGGACACATCAGTGTAGACATGACCACCCATAAGCATTAGAAAATCTTGATAAGTTAAATATAACAAATCTATTTGTAAAAATAAATAAATTACATTTTTATCTTAAAAGGTATGTGTTAAAATTTGCTTGGCTAAATAGAGCTGCCTCTATTTAGAGTGCTCCTTTAAAGGCAGGATGTGGGGTTGGAGAGATGGCTCAGCGGTTAAGAGCACTGACTGCTCTTAGAGAGGACCTGGGTTCAATTTCTACTACCCACATGGCAGCTAACAACTATCCATAACTCCAGTTCCAGGGGAATTCAAAGCCTTCTTCTGACCTCCTTGGGCATTTCACGACATGGTACACTCACACACATGCAGGCAATACACTCATACACATAAAAATAAATAAACAAAATATTAAAAAAAGAAAGGCAGTATGTGTCTTCCTCTAAATGCTACATATCTTCCTAAGGACTACAATCTTTGGTAGCATTTAGCTTTATAATATATATGAATGACAAATACATTTGAGGCCTCACAATAGTATGACTAGTTACATAGGGGTTAAAGTTTTAGATTTTAACCATGAAAACATACATGTATATTTAGTTGTTATTTCTTGGGTTTTGTTTTTGTTCTTGATCTGAATTTCATCTCTCTTTTTTCCTTCATTTCCCCCCCTTTTGGCCATGTTGTGAAGGATAATTAAATTTGTATTGAGTTTTATGAACCCTGTGGAGAAAAGATTTATACCCACCTAGGAAATCTTGGGAGTATGAAGTTTTATACACAAATTCTGGGGGTTTTGTTGCTAGCTTGTTAGTAACCTTGAGGTTTAGCCAAGAAGTATAAATGTAGAACACACACATAGAATCTGGGTGAACTTCTTAAAGACTGGGGAATTTGAATTGCTTAGCTACTTTCAGAAGTTAAGCTAAAATATTTTAAATCCATTTCTATAAATAAGATTGGACCTAAAATAAAGGCATTCTAACTGGTTCTTTTAGTCAGATATGTAGAGTCTAGTGGTATTCAACCATAATTGTTTAAAATATTGAATCATAAGCCACATTTCTGTCAGTAATTTTTTGTCACTCATGAATTTTAAGGTAGCTGTATAGTCAGATTCAGTAGGATGACAAAAATAAACTAAATTCATAATAAACTTCTTATACCTATTTGTGTATGAAATGGGAATACATTGTCAGTAGGTTGTTGGTGATTAAATCATGCAGAGTAGTAAATAAATACAAGGAGCAGGTTTGCAGAATGTTTGACAAATAATAAAACTGCACATGCAATATTTTCAAAAAAGTGAAATGATTCATAAGAGACATTTATGTTAATTATTAATAAAGTTGTTATCAACCAGAAAATAGCAAATTTCCTAGGATGCACTGAAAATATGGGACAAAATAGTGGAAAAGAGTCATTGTCTCACAACATGAGCGTTGGTGGGCCTGAAAAGGGTCTTTTTGCTTTTTTTTAAAGCTCTTCTGAAAATGTTCAAACATCAGTTTCAGCTACTCAGTAAGCAAAACAAAAGCTATAGAGCAATTATTCTGACTAGTAATTTGGTAGCACTTTCTCAGTTTGAGCTAGTTTATTACATGCCAGTTCTTTATACATTACATTGATTGATAGTCTGGCATTAATGATCAATTAAACTTGAGAAACATTTCCTCACATTTAAAACAAGCAAAGTAAATAGAGTCAGAGGGGAGCATTTTCTCAGAAGAGATAGTCTTGACTGAAATCTTTATTAAGCAAAAACACATAAATTTCTTTACATGTTTACAGAATGGAAGGCTCGGTATCAATTTTCTCCCAAATTGATATGAATGCAATTACAATAAAAATTCTATCAAATATTCATCTCATTACAAAGAATAACAAAAACTCAGTTATCACATGTTAACTTTCATATTGATATATTTATTTCATTGATGTGTATATGCCATGTAGAAATAAAATAAAAAGTAATGTTGCCTCATGTTAGGAAATTATAGCAGAGATGTATGCCTATCAAATTGAGGTGGTCAAGCATGAGAGAGTTTAGTACCCTGGGCCCCCATTTGGTTTTGGGTTTTGCACACACATCCCTTATAATAATACATATGGCAGCCTGGTTTCTTCACCTGAATTTACTAAGCACAAAGCACACACACTCCTCTCCAAACAAAGCACTAAGCAAACACAGAACCTCTCCAAACACCCACCTGCCTGGAACTACACTTTGAACAGTGATATAAGTTTTCCTGCCCCTATTAACAATCGAATTTCTACAGTTTATACTCAAGTATATTCCCAACATAGCTGGGTATGAAGTATACAAAGACTTACTCATCCTGAATGAACTTTGGGTATGTGCACAGCACAGCAAAACTACATCCTCTATTAACCTTCTAGGGAGAATCCCCTATTTACTCTCATATACCTATGCATAATTGGGAAGGCATAGGATTAAAATCAAATGCATTCTGGGAAGGGACAGGAGCAGGAGAGAAAGGATTATATAACCTAACCTATCAATCAAAAAAACAGCCAAACTATATGCCTTAGTAGCCAGCTCCTTCTTTTGAACATGATTAAAGAAACCTCAAACACTAATCTGGGCTCCTGGGTATCTTCACTCATGTGGCCACTGTCAATTTTGATTCCTTTTTAATCTGTACTATTGCTTTGCTCCAAGTAAAATTATATTGCTTCTTTTGAAAATCTGTGTGAGTCTTTATTTTCAGTTCTTTGTATAAGAGCTCAAGAACCTAGAAACACCTGGCCTGGATCCTGGTCATTAATAACAAAATGACGATCTCACTCTAAAATGTATATGAAAATGTAAAGTGTTGAGAATAACTTAAAAACTCTTAGAAGAGCTAACTGGCATAATTCCCCACAAAACAGCAAGATTTACTATAAAGTGGCCCAAACTAAGAAAGTATGGTATGGAGATAGGGATAACACTACGTGGAGTTGAATGGAGCACCTAGAAACAGACCTCTGTAGGATCACCTGCTTTGTGACAGGAGTGATGCTGCAGTGCATGAAGAGGATGACTCAGTGCATGATGCTAGGCCAGTTGCTATCCATAAAGAAAAAGCATTTGTCTTGACTCTATCTCATACCATAAACAAAATCAAATGCCAGACAGATAGGAAAGTTTCATGTGAAGGACAAAGCTATAAAGCTCCCAGAAGGAAATATAGGGGAATATATTTAATGCCTTAGTAGGAAATTTTTAAAAAATAAGAAACAAAAAAAGCAATAGTTAAATATTCTTTTCATCAAAAGAAATCAAGACACTGTCAAAGCACAAAGCATAGTTGGAGTATTCTTTTTTCTATACTTTAAACTTACAGGGCCAGCAAGAGGGCTCAATGATTAAAGGCACTTGTTATCAGACGCAAAAACTTGAGCTCAGTCTCCTTGATACACATGGTAGAAGGAGAGAACTAACTCCTGAAAGTTGTCCTCTGATTTCTATGAGCATACCATGGCACATGCATACAAATGCACACACACACACACACACACACACACACACATAACACACACAAAAATAAATGCAATAAATGTTTTTAACTACATAGAACTCATATAACTCTAATCAAAAAGAAAAATGTCAATAACCCAATGCAGTAAAAATGTTTGAAAGACTTTTCAAAAGAGGATATACATTGGCCAATAGATATGAAAGTTATTTAAATACGATTAGTTATCCACTAAATGCAAAGAGAATCCACAAAGAGATGTTCTCATACCTACTGAAATGACTAGCATAAAAGAGACTGACAATAGCAAGTGTTGACAAGCAAATGGAGTAAATGGAACTATCATAATTTGTTGCTAGATGATAGTCTACGACTATCTGTTAAATGTATACATAAATATACATTATGATCCAACAATTTACTCCTAGATGCCTGGAAAATGGAAATTACATGAAAAATACGTAAGAGAATATTATTGACATATTATTATCCTATTGTAAACATAAAACAACCATACATACACACTCATTAGCATTTGAGTAAAGATATTATCATAGAAGGACAGTGGAATGAAAGATTTATCATTATGCTAATGTGATGTATGTGGTGACCAGGATGGGAAGAGCTTTTGGGAAGTCAGTAATGCACAGTTCATCTGAGTTGTGGATGGTCTGGAAAATTCAATGTTGTGCACTTATGAATATTTACATTTACGTGTTATTATAATTTAATTAAAAGTTCAAAAATCATACTGAAAGATTACACATATACTATCTCTACTTGAGACCATGTATATAGCTGAAGGCTATATAACAAGAAACAGTGTCAGACAGGAGAAACCACCCTTTGAGTTGTTGATCAGGGAGGTCCAAGAGACTTCCAAAATTATACAGGCTATTGCCATAGCCCTTGATTGCCTCCCAGAACTTGAAGGTAAGACCCCATTGTTGAAGACAGGACACAGTTTGGATGCAGGACTTGGAGCAGTAAAGCTGGACCTGAACTGGAAGCTTCCTCCCTGAAGGCCAGCTCTCAGTTTTGGAGAACACAATGTAAGCTGCTAAGGGAGACCATCAATTGATGGTCCAACACCAGCTTTCAGGCCTAGTAACCACAACAATGACTGGCACAGCAAACTATATTGGGACAGTAGTGGCACTTTTATCTTGAGGGTAATCAACAGCTACCTAATTGGACCTAAAACCCACTCAATGGGAGGGAACTCATGTGTGGTACTATGAACAGAGCTAAATACTCATGGCTGGAGAGGTCATAGATCTTAGAGAAAATTCCAAGGCTGTCCTGTCCCTAGACAAATATAATTTCTTACTATATGCTAAATATGGGTCCCTATATTTAAAGACAAGCATGCCAGTCACCACTTGTCAAAGAAGCTTTTGAAACAGATGGAGACTTTTACAGAGTTCCACAACTGGTCACACATGGAGATTAAGTATCTGTGAAATGCCCAACCCTAAGTGACACAGTTACAAAGAAACCTCTACCTAAGACTTACAGAAGATAGTGGAACAAGGGGGTAGAGATGATACTAAGGACATCTCTCAACTCTCATCAATGAAGCTCCCTTGTGCAACAGAGGGCAATGATCATGAAGGGCCACAAATGGCCAAAGCATAGAGTATAAGACTCTTCAGAATGTGGGTCCTTGGACAGGACTCCTATATTAAACTTCACCCACCCATGGCTCAGGGATCATTGCAGAAGAGGGGGCAGAAAGACTGTAAGAGCCAGGGAAGGAGGTACATGACCATATGGAAATAGAGTCTTGCAGGCTCCTAGGACCTTGGACATACAAACTTACAGTAATAGTGATGCATGCACAAGACCCATACAAACTCAAGCAGACAAAAATACAGCATAGAATTGTGGAAATGAGCAGCAGACCTCAATTTTAGGTGAAAAACTATTGACAGCTGATTATTGCTGGGTGAAGAATAGCTGATGTTAAGGGGACTCTGGATAGGCTGATTAGACCTCAGTGGATGAACTTGCACTGAAGGACATCTGGGGACACTAACTTGACTCTATATGCCTTAATAAAAATGACAAAATGCATGAAATTCAGTAGGGAAGGATATGGGAGTGTGCTGATGGGGAAGGAGGTATAAAGACAAGTAAGATGTGTATGAAATACAAAAAATTCAATAAAAATATGCTCACTTAAAAAGCTATCATTTATAAATGTTTGTGAGTGAAAAAATAGTTTTAGCTTTATACATAAAAACTTGGCAATATCTATTACAATTTTAATACATGTATAGCTTTCAATTAATACATGTATAGCTTTCAATTTCACATTTAGGGACTTGCTCTACTTAAAGATATGGAGAAATGTGTTTGTTGCTTCATTCCCTACTGGCATATATGGGATCATTGCTCCCTACCCTCTCCCCACTGCTATTTCTTCATGGTCTCGGCTGCTCTGTTTCTTCTTCCCCATCTCTTAGTGCAGGAGATCTCACATATCCTCCCTGTGCCGTCATCCTTTCTAGTTAAGCTTTTTCCCACCTGATTTTTCAGTTTAAAGCTTTTAAGCATCATCTACATGCCAGTGGCTCCCAATTTTATTTCTCTCTCTCTGTATGTGTGTGTGTGAGAGAGATACACAGAGAGAGAGAGAGAGAGAGGTATTATATTATTCACCCCAAGTGCACATATATTGTTCACATGAGTGTATAGATGTGAGTATAGGTTTTCAAGCCCATATTTACACATGCAGAAACAAGAGGAGAATGTCGAATACCTTCCTCTTATTGCTCTCCATCTTGTTTATTGAGACAGTATCTCTAGTGAAACAGAAGCTCACCATTTTATACAGGACTGGAAAGTCATGGAACTCTCAGGATCTGCCTACCTTTGCTTCACAATGTGGGGGTTATAGGGACATGCAAGTCATGCCTGACTTTTTGGAGGGTGCTGGGGATTCAAATTCAAGTCCTCATGCTTTCACAGCAAGCATTCTTACCCACTAAGCCATCTTCCCAGTCTCCAGCTTGATTTCTTTACTACACATCTCTCCCTAAACTCTAAGTTCACATCTGTCTCTCACTTGCTATTTCTACTTGGATATGTAATAAGCATAGGAGGTTTACAGTATTCAAAATGACACTTTGTACACTTGACCAAATTCAATCCTTGTCCAATCTTCTCCATCTCAGTAAGTGGTGCCATCATCTTCCTAGTGGTTTAGGAAGCATATCTAAGAGTCATCCACTGAATGATTAAATGCCCCCCTATCTTGCCTAACCATTCAAGCTTTTACCACAATGACTTTTATACTTGAATCTGTTCACCACTCTTCACTTCTACTGCCATGTATGGGGTCATTCTACCATTAAATCTCAGATAAACAATATGAACAGGTCTTTAAGTTGGCTTCTCTAATTTATTTTTCCTTTTTAATGGTTCATTTTCTACCCAGAGTAATTTCTTCAATCATAAGTTTGATCGTGTTGCTCCTTTTTTTAAGATCAAAAATGGATTCTGAACACTTTCAGAATAAATATAGAGAAGATTTCCACACTAATGGTGTGCTGGATAGCTTTAGTGTCAACTTGGCATACCTGGGTTGAGGGAGCCACAATTGGAGAATTGCCTCTATTTGACTAGCCGGTGGCCATGTCTGAGGGGGATCTTCCTGATGAGTGATGTGGGAGGGCCCAGCCCACTGTGGGTGGTGCCCCCCCTGGGCAGGTGGGCATGTGTTGCATAAGAAAGCAGGCTGAGCTGCTTCACTGGGCCTGCAAACTCCTCAGGCCTCTCCCTGGGGTAAGTTGATTGTGCCCACTCTCCGGGCCTTGACCCCCCAAGCCTCATCCACCCTCCCATCTCCACTGCCCGTCTCTCCTCCAAGCATGTGTTCTGTCCCATTCCTTGCCTTGGTACCCCAGACACCTGGGGAACCACCACTGCTTCCTGATCCTTTGCATCCAGACCTACCCAGTTCCTTCTTGGTTCCTGGCCCCACCCTCACTTCCCTCTGCATCCCTGGGCCTGCAAGACCCACAGGCCTCTCTCTCTCTGTTTCTCTGTCTCTGTCTCTCTGTCTCTCTGTCTCTCTGTCTCCCTCTCTCTCTCAAGCCAAGCCACTCTCCAGGGCACTCTCCAGGGTAAGTCGATCATGCCCTCCACGCCTTGACTCCCCCAGCCTCATTCACCCTCCCATTTCCCCTGCTAATCTCTCCTCCTAGCCTGGGTCCTGTCCCATTCCTTGTCTAGGCACCCCAGACACCTGGGGAACCACCACTGCTTCCTGATGCTTTGCATCAAGACCAACCCAGTTCCTTCTTGGGTCCCCAGGAGCACTCTGGGCCTGGTCGCGCCTTCACCTCCCTCTACTTCCCTGGATGTGCAGGACCCCTACAGCATCTTTCCTGGAGGCCAGGGCTGACCTTTCCCCTTCCTGATCTTTTGCATCCAGACCATCCCAGCTCCTCAGTGTAGTCTCCAGGAGCCTTTGGGGTCACTTCCCATCCCCATCTTCCTTTGCATCTGTGGGTGGCCAGACCACAAGCTACCCTAGACCAGCATCTTTCCTGGGCCTGCTCCCAGGCCAGTCCAACCCCCAAATTCCTGAAAATCTTTCCTGGAGGTGTCCAGACCTTAGGAGAAAGCCTGAGAGCATCTGATCCTCATCTGACTTGGACCTCTGTGGGAACTCCTAAATACAAAAGCAATTTGGCCACTCCAATATAAAATCAAAAGAGAGAACTGGAAGCTTAGAAGAACTAGTTTTTCATGCCCAAAAAGTAAACCACAAAGACATGTAAAGTTCACAAAAAGAAGCAGACCTAAACTTGAAGGCTTGAGTTTCACACAAGAATCAAAAACTACAAAAGAAATTCACATGTCAAAATCACAAAGAAAAAATAATAACATGAAAAAACAAAATAACATATCCCCACCAAATACCAATAATCCTCCAGAGGAGTACAATGAGAGCCCCCTAGAGATAATGCAGGACATGGAACTTAAAAGAAAAATTATAACATGATAAAAGAATTCAGTGAATTTAAAGAATACACAAACAAAGAAATCAAAGAACTGAAAGAAGATAGGGGTAAACTTCTGAATGAATTCAGAAAAGAGTTAGAAATATTGAAGAATACTCAAGCTGAAATGAAGAAGGAAGTGAAACACTCAGTAAGCCAATTAGAAATGACAGGAGAAAGCCTCAGCAATAGGATGAATGAAATGGAAAGCAGAGTATCAAGACTAGAAGAAAAAGTGGACGAACTAGACCACTCAAGCAAAAATAATGAAAAATTTAAGAAATCACAAGAATGGAATATGCAGGAATTGTGTGACACCATAAAAAGACCAAACTTACGAATCATAGCATACAAGAAGGAGAAGAATCTCAAGATAATGGCATGGACCAGATCTTCAACAGAATCATGGAAGAAAATTTCCCCAAATTAAAGAAAGACATGACCATACAAATACAAGAAGCATATAGAACACCAAACAGACAGGACCAGAAAAGAAACTCTCCACGGCACATCATAGTAAAAACACTAAACGTACAGAACAAAGGGACAATAATGAAAGCTGCAAAAGAGAAACAAGTCAAATATAATGGAAAACTCATTAGGATTACAGCTGACTTTTCAGTGCAAACTATGAAAGCTAGAAGAGCCTGGACCAAAGTATTCCCAGTTTTAAATGGCCACAGATGCCAACCCAGATTACTATACCCAGCCAAAATGTCTATTATAGTTGAAGGGGAAAGAAAAATCTTAAGTGACCACAGATACCAATCCAGATTACTATACCCAGCCAAAATGTCTATTATAGTCAAAGGGGAAAGAAAAATCTTCCATGACATGAACAGGCTGAAGGAATTCATGTCCACAAAACCAGCCCTTCAGAGAGTTCTGGAAGCAATACAAAGAGCTGAAGAAAGGAATGGCTATACCCAAGGGGTTGCAGAAAGAAATTCAATTAAGGTATAACTGTGGAAAAGTACAGCTATATCAAGAAGGTAAACAGAAATAAAAATGACAGGATTCAATACCCATCTTTCATTAATAACTTTAAATATTAACGGACTGAAATCCCCAGTCAAAAGATACAGACTAGGTGAATGGATTAAGAAACAAAACCCATCTTTTTGTTCGCTGCAAGAAACTGATCTCACTTTCAAGGAAAGGCACAATCTTACAGTGAAAGGATGGAAAAAAATATGCCAAGCAAATGGTACTAAGAAAAAAGAAGGCATTGCAATTCTAATATCTGACAAAATAGACTTCAAACTAAAGCGAGTTACAAGACACAGAGGGCCACATCCTTCTGACCAAAGGAACAATTGACCAAGAAGATATTACAAACATGAACATATATGCACCAAACTCTGGTGCACCCAACTTCATTAAAACAGTACTACAGGGATTTAAA
>NW_008348613.1:1290872-1291110 GCF_000622305.1 Nannospalax galili
CAATAGACTTTAAACTAAAATTAATGAGAAGAGATAAAGAGGGTGACTTCATTCTGATCAAAGGAACAATAAATCAAGAAGATATTACAATCCTGAACATATATGTACCAAACTCTGGTGCACCCAAATTCATAAAAACAACACTACAGGTCTTTGAGACACAGATTAACCCCAACTCAGTAATAGTAGGGGACTTCAGTAGCCCAGTGTCTCCATTAAACAGGTCAACTAGATAAAG
>NW_008348613.1:1292259-1293923 GCF_000622305.1 Nannospalax galili
ATGGATTTACAGCAGAATTCTATCAGACATTTAAAGAAGATCTACATCCAATACTATTTAATTTGTTCAAAAAAATAGAAATGGAGGGAGAACTTCCAAATTCCTTTAATGAAGGCAGCATCACTCTAATACCAAAGCCAGGTAAAGATAGAACCAAAAAAGAAAATTATAGACCCATATCCTTAATAAACATAGATGCAAAAGTTCTCAACAAGATACTTGCAAACCACATACAGACACATATCAAAAAGATCATCCACCATGATTGAGTTGGCTTTATCCTGGAGATGCAGGAATGGTTCAATATACGTAAATCAATAAACATCATAAATCATATAAATAGGCTCAGAGAGAAGAACCACATGGTCATCTCAATAGATGCAGAGGTCTTTGAAAAAATTCAACATGCATTTATGTTCAAAGTCCTAGAGGGAACTGGACTGGAGGGAACATACCTCAACATAATTAAATCCATATATAACAAACCCACAGCCAACATCATTCTAAATGGAGAAAAACTGGAAGCATTCCCATTGAAATCAGGAAACAGATAATGCTGTCCACAATCTCCACTTCTCTTTAACATAGTGCTTGAAACTCTTGTAAGAGCAATAAGACCAGAGAAGGTAATTAAAGGAGTAATAATTGGAAAAGAAGAAATAAAATTATCCCTTTTTGCAGATGATATGATATTATATCTAAGAGACATCAAAAATTCCACCAGAAAACTCCTAGAAATTATTAAGATGTTCAGTAAAGTGGCAGGTTACAAAATTAACCTACGAAAGTGTAGCCTCTCTATATACCAATAACAAGCAATCAGAGAAAGAGCACATAGAAACACTCCCCTTCACAATAGCTCCAAAAAAAGTAATATATCTTGGAATAAATCTGACCAAAGACATTAAAGACCTCTACAATGAAAATTTTAAATCTTTAAAGAAAGAGATTGAGGAAGACATCAGAAGATGGAAGGACCTCTCATGCTCATGGATTAGAAGAATTAATATTGTGACAATGACCATCCTACCCAAAGCCATTTACAGATTCAATGCAATGCCAATCAAAAGCCCCATGACATTTTTCACAGAATTGGAAAAAATCCATCCTAAGGGTCATATGGAAGCACAAAAGACCTCAGATAGCCAAAACAACCCTGAGCACTAAGAGCAATGCCAAGAGGATTAGTATACCAGATTTTAAGCTGTATTACAGAGTTATAGTCATAAAAACAACATGGTGCTGGGACAAAAATAGATCCATAGATCAATGGAACAAAATTGAAGACCAAAATATGAGTCAAAGCAATTTCAGCCACCTGATATTTGACAAAAGGGCCAAGAATATTCACTGGAGGAAAGAGAGCATGTTTAGCAAATGGTGCTGGCAAAACTGGATCTCCACTTGTAGAAGAATGAAACTAAACCCCTATCTTTCACCCGGCACAAAAGTCAATTCCAAATGGCTCAAAGACCTCAATGTAAAGTCTGAAACTCTGAAACTCTTAGAAGAAAACATTGGGAAAAACCTACAAGATATAGGTGCAGGAAAGGACTTTCTAAACCGGACCCCAATAGCCCAGGAAACAAGGGCAAGAATTAACAAGTGGGACCTCATTAAACTAAAAAGCTTCTGTACATCAAAGGAGACAACCAAGGAAACAA
>NW_008348613.1:1294623-1295571 GCF_000622305.1 Nannospalax galili
CAAAAATAGACCCATAGATCAATGGAACAAAATTGAAAACCCAAATATGAGTACATGCAATTTCAGCCACCTGTTATTTGACAAAGGGGTCAAGAACATTCACTGGAGGAAAGACAGCATGTTCAGAAAATTGTGCTGGCAAAACTGGATCTCTACCTGTAGAAGAATGAAACTAAACCCCTATCTTTCACCCTGCACAAAAGTCAATTCTAAATGGATCAAAGACCTCAATGTAAAGTCTAAAATTCTGAAACTGTTAGAAGAAAACATTGCAAAAACCCTACAAGATATAGGATTAGGAAAGGATTTTCTAAACTGGACATCAATTGCTCAGGAAACAAGGGCAAGACTTAAAAACGGGACCTCATTAAATGAAGAAGCTTCTGTACATCAAAGGAGACAACCAGGGAAGCAAACAGAAAACCCACAGAATGGGAGAAAAATCTTCACCAGCGACACATCCGACAGAGCTTTAATATCCTGAATATAAAACAAACTCAAAAAACAGAGAATCAAGACAAGAAGTAATTGAATTAAAAGATGGGATAAGGAGCTGAACAGAGAGTATTCAAAAGAAGAATTAAAGATGGCTATGAAACATCTTAAAAGATGTTCAACATCACTACTAATTAGGGAAATTCAAATTAAAACCACTTTAAGATTTCATCTTACCCCAGTCAGACTGGCTAAGATCAAGAGAACAAATGATACTAAATGTTGAAAGGATATGGGGAAAGAGGAACACTCATCCATTACTGGTGGGGCTGCAAACTTGTTCAACCCCTATGGGAAACAGTGTGGAGAACTATTAAAAAACTACAAATGAACCTACCATTTGACCCAGTTATACCACTCCTTGGCATATACCCAAAGAACTCACCCTATTGCAGAGACACTTGTACATCCATGATTGTTGTTGCCCTTTTCACAACAGCTAAGCGATGGAAG
>NW_008348613.1:1297210-1298751 GCF_000622305.1 Nannospalax galili
AACCAAACCCTGATAAGTGAGTATGTATCCAGACATAACTACAGGAACCAGGATAATGGAAAGGAACCATGGATGTAAAGGAAAAGAAAGAACCTGAAAGAGAAGAACAGTAGGAAACAGGCCTTAATAAGGGAGATAAGGATAAAAACTGGGTTATTTTAAGGGAGGGGGGAGGGAAGGGTATACAAGGAACCTAGGGGATAAAGGGAGAGAAGGAGCTCAAGAGAGGCAGGACCATAGGAGAAGGGGATTAGTAAGGAAGAAAGGGGGGAAATGGGGGCACCTTAATTGGGGAAACCATGATGGAGGGGTGAGACAATTCGAGAGATAAATAATGCTTAGCTAGTTTTAAAAACCAGAGGGAACCATATTAGTCCAACAACCTACTGACAAATTTTACATAGCAGACCAAGAAATATACATCTAGGTAAGGTTTATCTGAGAACAATTGGTCTCTGCACAAGATTTATCTACATGACATACAGTAATTAAAAGTAACAGAATGGTGGAACTAATCTTCTTGGATATTTAACAGACATACTTTGAGGCCTATAGTAATTTGGTCAGAGGGACATAAAGGACAATTTTTGCTCCTTGCTGTCCTACGTTGACTTGTTCCACGGGACTATAAGCATCTCTCAAAATGTCTTGTAATTGTGGTGCGTCACCTGTCCTCTTGATCAAGGAGGCTGAGGAGACCCCACCAGATGGACTTGAACCAGTGTCCAGTCTACAGAGAAGAGGGTCAACACAGAGGAATCATTTCCTCCATGCTTCCAAGCAAAGCCAACCATGATCGAGCAGGACCTTTGACTTATCGTCACATAGGCCGAACTGGTAAAAGAAATGAGCCAGGGGCTCCTCCCAAGCCCATGTGACCCCTGCGGAACAGATCCTCAAACGACCTTAAGAATAAAAATAAATTGGTTTATCTGGGCCAACTGTATGGCCTTAAACACCCAAAAGGAAAGTATAAACAAAGAATAAAGGGGCCAGTATAATTTTTAAGAGTCCATATGCATAGCTAAAGGCTACAAAACAAGCAACAATTCCAGATATGAGATACTTTCTTTTGAGTTGTTGGCCGGAGTGGCCAGAGGGACTCCCAGGTAGTTACCCAGCATAGAACTGGGAAAATAAACAGCAGACCTTAATCTTATCTAAAGGAATATTGACAACTGATTGCTGCTAGATGAGGAACAGCTTACCTCCCTAAAACAAACACCTCTAGATAGGCTGACTAGATTCACCAGATGGATAAGTAATGGGGAATGGCTGGGGGTGCCGACAATACAGCAGACAGTAGCAGGGATGTCAGAATATAAGGGCTCCAGTGGGGTGAGGGAGGCTAAGGGATTGTGCCCTCTGGGTAGTGGGTGTATAGTTGAATAAGATAGTTTGGGATGTTCTGTGTGATACACACACACACAAAAAAAAAAAAATCAACAAATTTTTAAATATGCATTATATTTGAGGAGGAAGCATGGAAATTTACATCATGTTAATTAGTAGATGTGATAAACATTACCATTGAAATCTAA
>NW_008348613.1:1298892-1323890 GCF_000622305.1 Nannospalax galili
AATATATTCTAAAATGAAATGGAGATCTTTTTTAAAGGTTAAAAACTCATTCAATTTTATGTCTTATTGGTCTTATACTGAGTTCAATATTGTATAACTGTATTAATTCAGCTGTGAACCTAGAAACTTACAACTTGTGAAAAAGATGTACTCTTTGTCTGGAGTGTGTTACTGAATATGTTAAAGCTGTAATGAAAATGCTTCTTCTAATCATGTAGTTATTAAAAAATTTAAAAAAAAAAAAGAAAAAAAAAGAAAGCAGGCTGGGCAAGGGCCAGGGGAACAATCCAGTAAGCAGCGTTCCTCCATGGCCTGTGCTTCAGCTCTTGCTTCCAGGTTCCTGCTCTCAGTTCCAACCTTGAGCTCCCTGATGAACTGTGACCTGGGAGAAATAAGCTAAATAAACCCTTTCCTCCCCGTGTTGGTAGTAGTCAGAGTGTTTTGTCACAGCAATGAAGAACAAACTAGGACAAATGGCCTTACCATTTTCAGATCTACCACATATAGCCCCTGCTTTCCTCCTTTGCTTTTTACTCCAGCTATACTGGCCTCCATTCAATTCTTTAAGACTTTAAACTATTTCTTCCCATTTTGTTTTATGTTTGCATTTCTTTTCGCTCAGTGATTCAGCTCTTCGGAAAACTGGTTCATTCTCATCTTTTAGGTTTTTGGCCAAATGTCCCCTAACCAGATAAATCTTTCCTCATCACTCTCATGATTTGAATACGAAGTATTCTCAACTAAATGCTTATGTATTGATAGCTTAGCCTCCAGGTGGTGGCATTATTTTGGAAGGTTCAGGAAACTTTAGGAGATGGTACCAGCTAAAGGTAGTAGATCAGTAGGGGCAGGTTTTGGGAGCTGTGACTTACCCTAGCGCCTTCCTATGTTTCCTCTCTGTTTCCTGACTGCCATGAGGTGAACAGCTTCCTCCTCACATGCCCCTGCCACTGTGTATTTGCCTTACCATAGGCCCAAAATTAACATTCAGGGACTGAAATCTCTGGAATCATGAACCCAAATGAATCCTCTTTCCTTTAAGTTGTTTTCTCAAATATTTGGTCATGTCTATGAAACAGTATCTAAGATTACCCCTGCCTAACTCATTTTCTTTTCTGTTGCTGTGATAAAATACCCTTACAAAAGCAACTTAGGGCAAAAGGGTTTATTTTCGTCTTACAGTTCCAGAGGTGATATAGTGCAGCATGGCCAGAAAGGATGGTAGCAGGAATATGATGCAGGCCTCACATTGCATCTGCATTTAGGAAGTAGAGAGTAGACAGAAAGTGGGCCCAGGATATAAAACCTCAAGGCCTGCCCCCACTGGCTTCCTTCTTCCAGCAAAATTCCACCTTCTAAAAGTTCCATAACTTTCCTGAATAACACTACCACCTGGGAACCAAGGGTTGAAACACGGGAACATATGGTAGACATTTCACATTCAAGCCACACCATCCTTCTCCTGCCTCCCCAAGGCTCACAGCCATCTCATAATGCAGCATGCACTTAGTCCAACTACTAAAGTTTCCATAGTATTTGAAAATCAAACTGTTCAGAAGACCAAAGTCTCTTCTGAGATGCAAAGCAATCTCTTAGGTGTGACCCCCTCTCACAACTGTTGAAAAAAAAACTAAGCAAATTACATACTTCCAACATACAATTGTATTAGAATATATATTCCCATTAGAAAAGGAGGAATGGTGGCATAGCAAGAAAAAGATTGAACCAAAGAAAGATGGAACTCCAGCAGAGCAAATATCAAATCCTGTAGCTCCAGGTCAGGCATCTGGGACTTCAGTTTCTAAGGGTTTATGTGGCCCTACCCTTCCAGCTTTACTATGTGTAACATACTTCTTTTTTTTTGATAGGTTCTACTCCTTGTATGCAGCCCTCCTTGGAAGATGCCCCTAAAGCCTGGCATCTCCAAAATCTTAGGGTCTCCATTGCAACCCAGATTTTACTTCTATAGGTTCATGACCTGTCACGGTCCTCTTCATAGTCACTTAGGCCCTGTCACAAGTTGCCTTGTCTCAGTGGCTCTCTGAAACCACAGAGGAAGAATCCACAACCCCCTCAACATTGTGTCATTCATGCCTCCCAAGTTAGTGTCAAGTGGATATCAGGGCCAAGTTTGCTGCTGGCTCAAGATGGAGCCTGGTCACATTGGACCACAGTTTCAGCAGCTTCTGGATGCTTAATATGGTGAATTTTTTCCCTAGGAAATTGTTTTCCAGGAGCAGAAATCCCTTTAAGACCTCCCCTTTCAAATAAATTTGCATTGTCATGAATAGGAATCTTTGGTGGGTGGGGTCTTGCCTTTAGGACACCTTTTTTATTATTCCAGTGAAGAGGAAGCTTCTCTTTAATGGCACTAATTTCTTTAACAATTACAGCCTTTTTCTAGCATATGCCTTGGCTGCAACTTTACACTTCCTAGTGTTTTTTTCCTCTCAGAACTGAAATTTTAAAAAATATTTGCTTTTATTTCCTTCTGCCCCACTTGGTTTTTTCAGTGTATACCTACATAACAATAATCAGTAATAACCATGCCACAGACTCAATGCTATACTGTCCTGAAATTTCCTCCAGCAAAGAAATTAGTCTACTTTTTAACTAGTCTCTCACAAGTTCTCAGAACACAGGGAGAATGCAGCCATATCCTTTGCAAGGATATAACTTTGAGTGACCCCTAAACCCAACTCCTGATAGAATTCTTGTTCCTTTCTGAAACTTCCCGAGCAAGGCTTCCACTATCTGCATTTTTGTTCATCTTCTGGTCTTCCACACTCCCATTGGAACAACCCATTAAGCTCTGCTTATAGCACTCCAGCTCACAGTTCTGAACCCTTCCATATTCCTCCTGTAAACCAGTTCCAAAAGCCTATGAACCATATGGTCATGCCTATCACAGCAAAGGTTATACTTCTCTGTGTGAATGTCTTAGTTTCTCTTCTGTTGCTGTGATAAAACACCCTTTAAAAGCAGCTTAAGAAGAAAGGGTAGTTCCAGAGGTGATATATCATGGTGGGGAAGGTATGGCAGCAGGAGCATGAGGCTAGCCCATCACATGGCAATCTAGAAATGAGATAGAATCAGAAGTGGGGCCAGGCTATAAAAGCTCAAACTTGCCCCAAATAACACTTCCTCCATCAAGGATCTACCTCCTAAAGGTTCCATAACCTTGACAAAGAACACCACCAGCTGGGAACCAAGTGTTCAAACACACACGTCATCCCTCCCTGCTTAACTATTAATTACTGATGGATTCTGGTGCAACAGGAGTCATTTTCTTCTGTTATGTATCCACTAGTAAGCCCAGAAGGCTCCATCAGATAGTTCCAAAACCATGGTGACAGTGATGAGCTTAGCTAATTCAGTGGGTCACAAAACCAAAATAAAAATGCATGAACTTCAGAAGGGTACTTGAAGGAAGGAGAGGAAAGTGACAGGGGTGACAGTAATCAAAATGCATTGTATATATGTATGAAGTTGTCAAGGATCAACTTTAAGGGAAAAGTCCCCTTTGCTTTACCTCCTTATTCTACTCATGACAGCATTAAATAAATTATGGAATTATGTATCTATTTATAATATATAATGTCTACTTACACATTATTTCCTTATTGAAAAAGAGTAAAATTCATTTTTATATGTTTAATTCACAGGGATCAGACACAATTGCTGGTAATGGAAAAAACTCCATTTGTTGAGTTAATAAACTCATAAACTATACCACTATTTGTAGTTTGAAACACTGGAAATAGCAGAATGAACTTATTAATAAGCTGTGTATGTCACACAATTGAATACTATAAAGTTATTTAAAAAATGACATATGCATTCATTGAAAGGGAAAAAAACTACCCATGTATTATCTTACATCATATAGCTGAGAATTCAAAAAGTAGTAGCCCCAAAAGAATAAACATAAGCTGTGTTGAAAACATGCTCTACAATGGAAAAAAATATGCACAGGCAGCTTTGAAAGAGGTGAACCCCCAGCTTCTCCTGGCTAGCGTTCTCATTGGGGTGATGTTGTTCATCAGGAGATGTTTGACAATACCTGAGGACAGTTTCCATTGCCATAAGCAGGGACAGCAGAGGAGGTGCTGCTGGCATATAGAGGGTAGAGAGCAAGGATGCTGTTTAGCATCCTACAGTGCACAGGAGAGTGCTCATGGAGGAGACTTATCCAGCTGCAATAGTGATGACAGAGAAACTTTATGAGGTGATGCATCATGTCTGCCTGCCATTCTATGTATGATGTTTACTTGGAGTCCTGAGCTACATGGAGTGACTCCAGGTATTCTTTATCCGGCAGACAACCTGAGTAATGTGTGTGTGTGTGTGTGTGTGTGTGTGTGTGTGTGTGTGTGTGTGTATACACCAGGGAGTATATGTGAAGGTCAGAAGGCAATTTTCTGGAGTCATTTCTCTACTTCTATTTTGTGAGTCCCAGGGATTGAATTCAAGTCATCAGGCATAGCAGCAAGCACCTTTGCTACTGAGCTGTCTTGCTGGCTCCTAAGTAATTTCTTAATTCTTAGTTGTTTTCTGCATGATTCAGACTTGAGACACAGCTCTAAAATATGGTGAAAAGTACTTGCTTTGTGACTGTCCTCTACTTCTCCTCTCTGGTGGATAATTAGAAGGATTTATCCTCTGGAGATATCAAGCACATGCCTCTCTCATTACCCAAATTCACTTAGAGGAAAAAGTAATATACAGATGAAAGTGCAGGAAGTGCCATTCAGGCCAGAGAAAATAAATTCTATATATAATCAGATGGATGCTGAAGAATTCTGTACCTCCCTTTTAGTGATCATATTCCTACAGTCTCTAAACTACATTGAACAGAGTTTATAACTGGTTTAATTTATAGTACAAAGAAGAACTCCTTAGTTTTAGTTTTGGGTTTTGGTTTTAATCAGTGATGACCAGGTCTAGGGTCTCATGTAGTCAGAGAACATGTGTTTTTCAGGTTTTCATAGAAATAATGCCATTGCCTTTTAAAAAAATACTTATTTATTTTATGTGTATGTGTGTATTTTCTGCATGTAGGTAAGTGCACTGGTGTCATGCAATGCCTGCAGAGGTCAGAAGAGCCTGTCAGAGCCTCTGGAACTGGAGTTACAGACAGCTGTTAGCTCCCATGTGGATGCTGGGATTCAAACCTGGGTCTTCTGCAAGAACAGTCAGTGTTCTTAACCACTGAGCCATCTCTCCAGCCCTCCCCATTACCTTTTTTTAGAATACTCAAATGAGAGGAAACCATATGGATGCCAGGCAACAGGCATAAGCTCCAAGTTTCTGAGAAGAAAAATATTATAAGCGACCTGGAAGTCAAGAATGGTACTTTCCAAACACAAATGATGCCTCTTGAGTTGAGAAGAGAAAAGTCACAGAAAGACTTGCAACATGTTGGTGATACATCCCTTTTCATCTTAAACATGATGAAGGCAGAGAGAGAACAAGAAGCTCTCAGATGACATGAAGTAGGGGCCCCAGTCCCATGCTTTGGGCTCTGAGTCAGAGAAGAAACACAAGACAAAGAGGTTCTGGAACTTGCTAACACAAGACAAAAGGGTAGAACTTCCTTGTTTACTTCTTTTCCCACAAGAAAGCCATTTAGCACTTGGTTTTCCTTCTGAAGGTGGTCAGAAAACACTGGGCATGGTGAGTATAGGGTGGATCTCTCAGGACTGAGCATTTCTTGGGATCGTCCTTGGCACCGCCATCCCTCTCACAGGGTTCTGGAAGCATTAAGCCTCATGTCTTCTTATACATCCTCATTCAAGCATGGCTTATCCCAACCATTTCAAAAGTGTAAGAAAAGGCAGGAGGCTTATGCTGAATGTCTTTCCAATAGAGGACAAGTGAACGCAGGCTTTGGTACTAGGCTCCCATTGTTCAAACAGCAGCTTTAACATTCAGACCCATATCTGGAGCAAGTTACTGCTTCAACCCCTTTTCAATATGAAGACAAAGGTAATATCTACCTCTCTGGTTTAGAAATGATGAAATGAATGAATGTATGTAGATCACCTAGCACGCTGTCTCACATATCATTTATTCACCAATAAATGATAGCTGCAGCTATTGCCATTGCCATGGTTTGAATAAGGTTTGTTCCCAAAAGGCGTATGTGCTGGGGACCTAGGGTCCAGCATGGAAGATGATAAATGGGCCTAATGGAAGGTCAAAGAAGTCATCGAAACACTACCCATAGAAAGGAATAAAGTAGATCTCATGAGACTTAATTAGTTCCTAAAAAATTGGTTGTTTATAGAGAGCATGGCACCTCCTGTGAAGGAATCCTTCTTCTGCACGTACCACCCACCTCTTCCACATTTACCCCTACCATTGTGTGATGTCTGGCATTAAACTCTCACCAGAGTAGACCATGTAGAGCCTTGTGGTTATGGTTAAAGGACAATAGAAATCAAGAGCATTCCTTTATCTTGTGGGAATGACTTCTGGGACACTATCTCAGCTTGTTTACAAATCTGAGGCCTTGGGCTCCTCTTGCAACCTCAACATATAGCTTTAATCTCTCATGACCTTTCCTTGTCCTTGTTCCAGAATGATGTGTGTATGTGTATATATATTGTGAAAATAGAAAGCTCTGCAAATAGTGAACATTCTGTTCATTGGCGATGGGTTATTCCATTTATGTTCTAAACAATAAATAGGACTGAATTGAAACTGTTCTAGGTCAGCAGGTGTTAGAAAGGGAAAATCCTTCTCTGATAAAATAAGGTTCAGCTTTTTCATCCCCATGTCATGTTGGATATATAGTTTCAATAAAGAGAGATCAAGACCTCTGTTTAGGAGCAGAGTTCTGGGAGAAATCTAAGGAACAAGTTTTCAGAACAAATTGGGTGTCACTCTTGGTTTTAATGGATTTTAAGAGTGTATTTGTTCAGGCATTGTTATAACGTTGCACCACTGCATTATCTTATACATTTAAACCAGCTCCACCTTAGAGCAGACTTGGGTCATATTAGCTTCTGCTATGCCAGACAGTTTAGTATTCGCCCAAGGAACACTTCTCTAGAGCCTACAAATTCTCATATGCTGTCAGCCTGGTACAGGCTTATTCTTCTTTCTGCAACTTCACCAAGTATATGCTAAAATGCTTCTCTCACTCTTTAGAATTCTACTCAAGGAAGTCCTGCTCCCTCTCTCTCATTCTCATTAGAGGGCCCTTCAGCTTTTAGTGACATAATACTTGACTCTGCCTTACTTACTGAGTCCTTTAATGGAAGAAACTTTCCTCTCCAGCACTTACTCCATTTTCTAATGCCAATTAGCCCAAAAGGGTTGCTGATGGAGTGGATGGTGCCGTATGTCATGTCCTAGAGACATTGTTTCAGATAATATGCTGTGTGGTCATTTAAGTTTTCACCTACACATGTACATATATGTATATCTATCTATGTATAGGCATATAAAATATCACATTACTCTAACTAGAATGCTAGAATGGAAAGTTCTTGGGAGAAAGAGAACATGTTGATGTATCTTTTCTAATGACCTTATGCAGAAACCACTGGTACTCTGTCCCTCCAACCTCAGCACTTACCATTCTGTGAAAGAAGCTCAGCTTCTGCATCCCAGCATCTCATCCTTTTACCTCACATTTTGCTTTGCTGACAAATCTACTCTATCAGGCCCCACTGTGCCTGTGCACATGGCAGATCAGAAATGTCCAAAGATTAATCCTACCACCTGAAGCAGCCTTCAGTCACTAAGTTCTGGGAATTAGTGAATAAACACTACAGCCTATGGTGAAGTGGCTCTAAGGTTGATATGTTGCACCAGTCACTGAAATCCCCAGCAAGAATAAGTTCCAATTACCAAGGGTGATTTGATATTACATACTTTATTGGTTTGCTATCTTTCTGACCAGTATTTTTTAGTTTATCTTCCAAACTACCAGCACTGAAATACACAGATGAAGCGGCACTTCGGTGAGACCTCCCCCCGCCCAAGTCTGCTCTACAGAAATGATAGAAAAGTCATAACACAAGCATAAACTGTGGGACTATGGAACTAGATGTCCAAGGCAGATAGAAAAACTGGGAGAAACACCTATGTTAAATGAGGATCTATATGGCATTTATGAAGGTAGCAGCTGTGGGTCTAACTTACTCTGCCTTTCCTAATCCACCTGTGAAGGGATCTTCAGTAAACTTGACAGTGCTCAATAAACATGCACATACATAAACCCAAAAGTGGCATGTCTAGCTTATGACTATAGCACATAATGGCTCACTAAATTCTTATTGGATAATTGAATAAATAAATTTACTTTTAAGTTTTGATGGCACATCAGTAGGTGTGAACTGCATTTTCAAATAATCAGAGGCTTTAATTCCTTTGCAAAGCACATGTGGTGTATGCTCAGAAATCACCTATGATGAAAGATATCTGGCTTATATTTGTATCATTCACAATATTTCATTAAGGAACACACAAGCACGAAGACTCGAGTTTGAATTTGTAGCATCCACATAGAAGACCACAATGACATAGCACAACAGTAGCCCTGGCACTCCTGCGGGCGGAGGTAGGTGGATCATGGCACTCACTGTTCCACCAGCCTAACTGGACTGATGCAATCCAGGTTCAGTGAGACACGCTATCTCAAAAAAAAAGTGAAGAATGATACAGAAAGACAGCCAGAGTTGGCCTCTGCCCACCACCCCCGCCATATACACACACACGCCTGCCCCCACTTAATGTCCCTATACCACACACACACACACACACATATATATATATATATATATATATATATATATATAAACACAAAGTCACATATCTAGCTTAAGGCCAGCACACAGAACTGATCACTGAATTCTTATTGGATAACTGAATAAATAAATACACCTTTCCAAATTTTGATACTAGAGACATTATTAATATTCATTGAATATCATTTTCTGTGATCTTAGAAATTACTTCAGTTGCAAAGCATACTTGTTCATATTATTTTATTTTTCCATTCCTGCTGCTACTGTGTCAGTACACACACACACACACACACACACACACACACACATACATACACACACACACACACACTATTGCATTCAGTGTAGCATTGCTTTTCTGGTATAGACATTTGAAGAGTCACAGAATTTTGTGCTGGTGTTTCTCGGAAAAGCCCAAAAGAATAAAACCTCATTGAATTAATCAACAAATGTTTATATAACAAATGTTTATGAGTTATTGGAGACTCAAAGATGAAAAGGTAGGATTCTTCTCTTCAAAAGTCAATACGAATTATGGTCATTTTTTTCAACACTTTCCCCTTGGTGTGAACCACCAGTGAATCACCCTGTGGAAAATACTACTGTCTCAGTTCCGCTCTTTGGGGACCGACTTGCTGTGCCTTTAGTGTATCACCAGTCTTCCTTCTTCAAAGGAAACTTAAAAATGCTTCTCTTTGTCCTAGGTAAGGAGGAGATCACCAGCAGACAGGCATTTATTATTATGTCTCTCAACCTCAGGTTTTCTTCCAGCCACCTACCTCCCCTGACATCCTGCCCCAAAGGCAAAACAGAGCTGCTGGACATTTTATTAGAACAAAGTTGGAAAACACACAAGTCCATTTTATTTGGACAGTACAACCAATGTGTGGTGATGGCAACTACAATGCAAGGCAGTCAGGGACAAAACTGAGCCAAGAGCTTTCTCCAAGGGCTGAGGGAAAAGGAATTAAGCCAAGGGGGGCAGGGGAGGGGGTAGAAACAGTCTGGAAGTACATTGTGCAGGCTGTGTGAGAATCTGCAAGCTTTCTCTAAGGAAAGGTAATCTTACAATTGAATTTATTACCAGCTTTGGGAATGGACATTGTTGCTTTTTTGGAAATTACCCATTTGAACATCTTGGAAAATCTGACACATAAAATGAAAAACAGAGGAGGAAAAATAGGGAAGAGGCTTAAGTTGCAAGGCACAAATCTAATGTTTCTGACTTCAGCTTTCAATGTGAAAGAAAAATGGTTTCTGGCTTGAAAAAGAACAATTATGCTATCTTGACTGTGTTTAGGTTCAATACTTCTATAAGCCCGTAAAGATAAATCCATCTCTAAATCTTCCTGTAAAATGAACCGAGGGTTTGAGTGGCGCTGTGCTGCTGGCTTTTTTCTTCTTTCTACCCTTGATTAGTGTTTAAAATGTTTAAAGTTTCAACTTATGTGTTGTTGCATTCTATGAAATTCTAGTGAACGTCAAAAGGCATCTTACTAATGAAATTTTATTTTTAATTGGTATAGCTAGCAAATAGCTGTTTGTTCAAATAGCAAGTATGTATGTACCATGTATAAAGGTGAGACAACGAAATAAAAGCAGATACCAGATTATTCACCACATTGTATGATCACATCTGTCTGTCTGTCTCTCTTCTTTTCAATGCTACTTTAAAACACATACAGCTGTATAGCACTGTCTTTGACCTTGAAGGAGATTACAGAAAATAAAATATTTAGTTTGCTTGAAACAAGTAGAAAATTATCCAGGACTCTCTCCTTCTTTTTCTAAGAACTACAGGAATTTTGAGACGAGCAAGATCATTATAGGTTTAAGAGATTTATCAATCATTGGTTAATTAAAAACTAATTAACTAATTAATATTTTTCGTGTGAAATGACCATGAGAGGCTTGTGAGATGAGCTGAGCATGAGGAGACATGCTCAAAAGTCACTAACCAGGTGTTGAGTACCAGGTACAGGGCAGATAGATGGCAGGTAGGTCAGGTAGTTCCTGAGAACAACAACAAAATACCAGAATGGGGAAGTGGAGGGAGTCTGGTAACAAAAGGACTTGAAAGAGTAAAGTGACAATGATTTTTTTCTTGCCATATTTGCAGCAAATAATAATGTGTTTCAAAGACGCTATTATTACCATTTTTATTGACTTAAATCAGGAAACTAATCTTAATGAAAAAATGTCTGGCTTTCCCAGATTAAAGGGTGGGGGGCACTTCCTGAGGTTTAAGCAAACAGAGATTAGAAATCTAGCTCTTTTTCATCCATGACCAAGTGAAGAGTTTTTCTCTTCAAGCATAATGTCATTTAATAGCATAATAGCATGATTTTTAGACATAAAAACTAAAAAGAGCCAGTATTTCCAGCCCTTCAACAGGAAACTAACACATACATGGAAAAAGAAATAAAAAAAACACACACCTAGACAAATACTTTATATCTCTACATTGTAAGTTAATATAAAATTAACTGGAGATCACCATGCTAAGTGAAATAAGTCAGATTCAGAGTGACAAATGTCATATTTTCTCTCATTTAAGGATCCTAGACTGTACATAGATACTAAAATCATGCATATATGGCATGAGAGACAGTCTGGAGCAATGAAGGGGACTAGCAAGTGGGGGAAAGGGAAGTTATGGGGATGGCTATGATCAATGAACAAAATATATGAAAATATCTTTATGAAACTTACTGCTGTACAAATGAATATGTGAAAATTTTAAAACTGTACTAAATTAAAATAAATTCATTTGGAAATTTAAAAATAAAATTTAAAAGACTAAACAGACAGAGATGAAAAAATTTTTAAAAATTAACTAAATTTTGGCTGGGGCTAGGTGGCATGGGAAAGTTCTAGTAACTGAGATTAATTGGTTCTACTGCATAATCAGATGACTGATTGGAACTTTCATGTTACCCCAAAACCAGTTTTGCTTCAAGACTGGGAATCTTGAAAGTAGAAAGTCTAACTAAGCAAACACTCAAAGATATTTCAGAATTTCTCAGTATTTACTTTTACCTCAGGTTTCCCCTGTGTACAATCTGTAACCATTAAACTTAGTTAATTATTATCTTTAAATCTATGAAAGATTTGTGACTTCTCTGCAAAAATGCATTGCTAATTTTTTAAAGGGAAAGTACAAGATGCATCATTATTTAAATCAGAGGTTGGTGGGGCTAGATAATAAATATTTTAAGCTTGCAAATAGATAACTTCATTATCCAGAGTGAAAGCAGTCATATACACAAAAAAGTGTGTTTGTGCTTCAATATAAAACTTTATCTATAAAAACAGGTGGCAGTCTGAGAGCTGTATGTAGTTCGACAGCCCCTGATATAAATGATATTGCCACCATTAAGGTAATTACCAAAACTCTTCCAAGTCGATCAAGGGTGTCTAACTTTATTTTGTAATTATTATTCAGGATAGTAAGTTGGTATATTGAAATGAGGAGATAGTATTGTGATGTGGGCTGCAGAATTGGCTTAGTTGCTGCTCTGGCAGAGGACCAGGATTTGATTCCCAGCATCCTCCTTTCTCTAATACAACAGCCCTTCATGTATCCCAGCTTCATAGTGTCTATGAAGTTGTAGTTTCCCTACTATCATTGCTTCGTGCTGCTATAACAGAATTTCCAAGACTAAAGTTGCAATGAACTAATCTTCAGGACTAGGCGAGTGCTTCCCTAACATGCACAAAAGCCTGTGTTTGATCTGCAGCACCATATTTACCAGGACTGGTGGCACTCGTGTAGTCCCCGCACAGAGGAGGTAGAAGCAGGAAGAGCAGAAGTTCAAGGTTATCCTCAGCTACACAGCAAGTTTGAGGTCTGGACTACTTGAGGCCCTGTTCTGTAAGCTGAAAACCAGGGATCAAATCACCGGCATTTTCTTCCTAGTACAGACAGTGGAAGGACAAGAGCACAGAAGGCAAAGGCCCCACTCTTACACAATAGCAGCTAAATTGCAACTTGAGTTTTGGAGAACACGAATATCCTTATATCCTTGCCAGACCCAAAATCATGTCTTATGTGTGCATATATGGGCATTAAATTACCTTTATGAATTCCTTGAAGCTCAAACTGTGGACAGTTTTATTGGTCGGTGGTCTAATTTACTAGGTCCTGAATTTGCTACTCAGGTTTTTAAGTCATTTTCTTGTTTCTGAACTCAGGTATACAATTCGCTTCATTGTACAAACCTAATACTTCTTGTCTTTGTAATTGAACAACAAATTCTAAGTTGCATTTGATATATTGCTGAAACAACTATTTTTATTTTTTTGGGCAGTGCTGGGGGTCAAACCCAGAGCCTTGTGTATGCTGGGCAAGCACACTTTCCTGAGGGATATCCCCAACCCTCATTTTTTGGTAATTTTTATTTCAAGACAAGGCATCACTAAGTTGCCCAAGCTGGTCTCAAACTCCTCCTCATCCTCCTCCTCCTCAGCCCCACAAGCTGTTCATATTGGAGGCTTTGGCACCAGGCCTAGCTAGAGCAATTCTTTTACATTCTGCCATATCATTCTAAGGTTCTAGATCTTTGTGGTATAAATGCAATTATTTTTATATAATAAAGCTATTGTATGACCCTTTTTAACATCCCCAAAATGCTATTGTTCTCAAACACAAATTATGCATAGAACCATAGAATCTGTCTATTTAGATAGAGCCTGAACAAAATGCTCTGAATTTTAAGTGTTATTAGGTAAATCATTTGAAATTAAAACCTGTTTCCCCATGTATATAAAATGTATTAATGGGACTATACGTCTATCTCTTGTTAAAAACCAAGAGATTTCATATATATCTCTTGATATATAACTGAAGTATTTTTATCAGTATACCAAAAGAATGCCAAAACATTCCATGATCACATTCATATTTAGAAACTACGTTTTTATGTTGTACAGAAATGAATGGACTTGTACATTTCCTTTTCTACAAAGTGCAAGCATATTGCAATTTATCCCTACCCACACTTATCAGGAATTCAAGTAATTAACTTTACTGGGAAACAGACTTTTTTACATAATTTATTCATAATTTTGCTAATTCAGTCCCAAATGAGAATCCACATTGCAGTTAAATTCCTGCTTAGGTACATGCTAAAGTATGTGTTCTAGTGACTGCACACTGCACTATAATCCTCTGAAATTGTAGGCACACGTAAAAATCACAAGCTGGTAGCTAAGAAATACCCTTAATATGTATGTATTAGTTGTTTTTCTCATTGGTGTGACTGAATACCAGACAAGCAATTTAAGGGAAGAAGGGTTTATTTTGGCTTCCAGTGGAGGTGCTAGAGCTCATTATGGTGGGGAAGGCATGGTGGTAGGAGCAGCATACAGCTGCTGTGGCAGGAACTTAGACCTGTGACCAGGAAGAAGATAGGAAATGCTGGTATTTGTCTGTCTTTTTTCCTCTCTCTTTTATTCATAGTCTTGAATCCTAGCCCCTGAGATGGTGTTGCCCACATTCAGACTAGGCCTCTTCACAGTAGAACTTCTCTTTGCATGTCCTCACAGACATGCCCCAAAGTATATCATATCTCCTAGTTGATTTTAAATCCAGTCAACCTCACAATGAAGATTAATCATGACAAGTCCACCCCTTGTTATTTTATACCCAATATGTCACTTTTTTAAAACATAACATATAACACTTGGCCTTCAGTGGTTCATGGCTAGCTCATAATGCTAAGTACATTCAATCCAATTGCAAAGATCCCCATAGTCTTCAAAAGTCTAGAGCTCAAAATCTCCTCTGAGACTCAAAAAAAAACTCTAAAGTATAAGGCCCTATGAAATTAAAAATAATTACATATTTCTAACACACAAAGGCACAGGATATAAAATTCTGTTCCAAAATGGAGGATATGAGAATTGCAAGAAAAGACCAGACTGATTCAAGACCTGCCTCACAGTAAAGTCCAAATCCTGTGGTTCTATGTCTGCTTTCTGGGGCTTGTGATGGGATGCTCTGGGCTTCACTGGGCTTGGGTTGCTTAGTCTCTCCAGCTCTGTTGCCTGAAACACATATATCTTCTCTCAGGCTGGCTCTGTTCAATGCCTGTGGCTTGCTTCCACAGATGTTCTGTGGTCCTCACATCTCCAACATTTTGGGATATCTATTATAACTTAGGTTTCACTTTCAGAGTTTCATGTGTTAGCCTCTCAAATTCTTCTTACAGGAAATCTGAGCCTGTCACACGTTGTTTGGCTGCAGAGTTTTTCTGGAACCTCGGTGCAAGCCTCTATTCCCCTGCAACTCTTATACTTTGCACGCCCGCAAAATTAGCACTTGTGGATGATGCTGCCAAGTTCTGCTGCTAGCTTGAAATATATTCTTGATCCCTCTTGAGTCAGGCAAGCACAGGGAAAATTTAGTAATTCGGCTACTGGGATTGACTTATTTATACCCTTCTCTTCTAATGATATACTTGGTAGCCTAGCTCTTTGAAAACCTACATGTACTGTGCACACACACTCCTTTCCAAACAATATGCTTAGCAACGTCATACTCTACCTGTGGGGGTACAGGTACATCCCTCTCTCTGGACAGTGGAATAAATTTCTCCTCCTTTAATAACAATCAAGCTTGGACTATTTCTATTCAAACATGTTGTAGCCAGGTACAAAGTATAGGAGGGCCAATCTGGACCGAACTGGTTTTGGGTACATGTGTAATAAAGCAAAATTGTGTCCTCAAGTAAATTGTTAGGAAGAACTCCCATTTAGCATCTTGTACCTATGTATAATTGAGCATGCATACAATTAAAATTAGATGCATTATGGGAAGGGGCATGTGCAGAAGGAAAAGTAACTATATGACCTAACCTATCAATCAAATAGAAAACCACTCAAACTATGCCCCTTAGTAACCAGCATCTCCTTCCTTTAGATACCTAGGGCAACAGTCTGGTGCCCTTGAGTAACCTCACTCATGCAGCCTGCTGTCAGTCTCAGCAGTGTATCCCTCCCTAATCTGTACTATCACTTTGCTTCGGATGAAATTACCATGCTACTATTGCAAATCTGTGTAAACCCTATTTCAGTCCTTTGAATACCATGTCAAGAACCTGGAAACACCTAGCATAGGCCCCTAAAGACTTACATGACTTCTAACACATCTGTTGTGGCTTCTGTGTGGTTTGGAGGCTGAACCTGGGGAAATACTTGTGTAAATGATTGACTTTGAGCAGGAAACCCCTGTGGCGGTATTCTCAGTTCAAGCTCTCTTCCTGAGAATGAATTTGTATTTGCTCAACTTGGAGCCTTCTGTGGGTGTGGTCTCGTCCTCAGGGCACCTCTCCTATTGTCCCAGTGCAGAAAATTCAAGTTTTTTTCCACTGGTACTGATCTCTTTACCAATTGCCACAGCCTTCTCCACATCCACTGTACTTACTCACATTCCTTTCTTCAGAAAACTGCTGCTCTCTATCACTTATGATCTAACTAGGAACTGTGAATGATAACCATGCCACAGCCTCGATGATGCATTGTCTTGAAATTTTCTGTGTAACAACTTACATTTTTGTTTGTTTGTTTGTTTGGTTGGTTTTTGTTTTTTGAGACAAAGTCTCTCTGCAGCCCCAGCTGTCCTGGAATTCACTGTCTAGAACAGGCTGGTTTTGATCTCATAGAGATCCACCCGCCTCTGCCTCCTGATTGTGCTATCACTTACATTACTTTTTAATTGAGCCCCACTCAAATTTTCAGAACATGGGCAAAATATAGCCAGATTCTTTACCAGAATACAACATGAAGGACCCCTTAGACCAATTCATAATAGATTCCTATTCTCTTCTGAAACCTTATGAGCCTGGCCCTGACTGTCTGAATTTTTATTGGAATTCCAGTCTTCTAAATTCCCACAAGACTGACACTCTTTCTATACCGCCCTACAGTTTCTCTACCCATAGCTCCAAACTTCTCCATATTCCTACTGAAAACTGGTTCCAAAGGCTTATCAGCCACATTGTCAGGTTTTTACAATACTAAACTCACTTCTCCATACCAGTTTTCTATATTGCTTACTTTTCACACTGCTATCTTAGAAAAAGCAACTAAGGAGATAACAAGGCCCATTTAGGCTCATAGTTCAGGGGATAGAGTTCATCATGTGGGGAATGCATGGTAAAAGGAATGGCTCACAGTTATCATGGGAACTTACTTCTGGACTGATCGGAAAACTATGAGAGTGGAACAGTCGTGCTCATTGGGTTTCTTTTTTGCTTTATTCATAGAGTCTGGGTCCCTGAAAGATGGTACTGCTTATATTCAAGGTGTGTCTTCCTTCCTCAGTTGAACTCTCTGGAAATGTCCTCACAGATACACCCAGAGGTGTGTCTCCTAAGTAATTCTAAATCCAGTCATGTCGACAGTGAATATTAACTATCACCTTGCCTTTTTAGAGACTGTTACTAGTGAGTCATCGTGTACTGAAATGCTAAGCCTAAATAAATATTTTCACCAGGGCCTTACTGAAGGACGTATCACAAAGAACATATTCCAGTCCTTTCATTCCACCCCTTGCCAAGAGTTAACAACATCTGATAAATATCATAAGTGTCAGAATTGTAAACACTGAAAATTTAAAAATCATGTGCCAGTTCAAATTCTTTTTGAATACCTTTGTGTGCTTCTGTTTCTCTGAGTATGGCATAGTGAAGCAAAATATAAGTATGGGAAATTTAGGTCAACACTTTTCTGGCAAACACATTGGTCTAATCCTCACTTGTGAAAACTTGTCCCCCCCATCTGTAGCTCATTAGTTTCTCTATTCCCCTTGACCTCCTTCCTGTGAGCGCTCTTAAATCATTGAAATCTGGACTTCAGTCTATTATAAAGATATCTGCAGAAATTACAGTTACTCTTTGAGTGCTTTTTTAGTTACTACTGGAGGCCCAATGTTTTTCCCTTCTTGATCTAATTTGCTTTGTTTTCTCTTTTTGATAGTGACTGACTTTTCTTAATCCATCTATAAACTTATTCTAGGTAGGAGTTGACGAGCGAATAACAAAAGCACAGGACCTCAGCAATCTGGCTTAGAGTAAGATACTTTCCTGTTTTTGCTCAAGTGGTCTTTAATTCATTCCACTGAAATATATCTTCACTGATGTCATAAAGGTTTTCAAGCTCTGCAGCATTAGAAGGTTGTAGGGGTGAGTGGTTTATCAGTTTAAAATGCATTAGATTTACTTTCTAGGTGGTGTTATTTTTTTTTTTTTTCCTGCTTTCTGAGTGCTTCCTGATATATTTCCCGCAAGTGAACTTTTCCATCTCTCTTGATACCCCAAACTCAAACTCTAACTTCATAAAATATGGCACTGACCTACTTCCTTTTTTGCATTCAGAGAGCTTCAGGCTTGATCTTAATATCAAGAGGAAACTGATATTTTTAGTCTGTGGCATAAGTTATCAAATAGGGAAAGATAATATATAATGACCTTAGAAAATTATGAGCATCTATATTTAGATGTTGTTATTTAATAATTCATCCCTGATTCCTGAGAAGTACATAGTAAAATAAAAGTATCACTTAAAAAAAAAAAAACTTACCTTGATTAGTACTATCAGCTGTGTACATTGAACATACCCTAGCAGTCAATTTCTATTCAGATCAAAGGTTGGTCAAAGATTTCTACCAGTAATCGCCCTTCTGAAAAAGTCACTCACATGAATGGTTATGCTTTTTCAAATGTTGATTTAGAAATAAACAAAAATGGATCACAGATATCTAAGACAGTAAAAAAATTTATAAAACAAGAAAATTCACTTAGCACATGTGCATCTGAGTATACTGACCAACTGGTTTTATGAATTTTCAAGCACTGAGAAAGAATATATTAGTCCAGAATGACAGTTAGCAGTCAGAAGAGAACTAGCACCGAGGAGATGAAAACGGCTTCACTGCCACCTGCAATTTTAGTGCAAGTGTTAGGGTTAGAACGGTCCTCAAAGAGATGAACCGTTAGATGTGCTGTCAATGGGTGATATTAGACACCCAGGGAAATGTGCTTCAGTAAGTGAATTCCATTACACAGGAAACCCTTAACTTAAGAAAATGTCACTATGACTTTTTGAAAAATAAAATTAATCCCACACTTGACCATTACATTTATTGGAGGTAGGACACTTTTTTTTTTTTTTTCTAAGTCTAACCCAAGCCATAGGATTTGGGGCTTTTAAAAAAAATGAAACATGTGTCAGAAAGTCAGTGCAGCATTTTTTGCATATTTCACATGAAGTTTGGTGTTGTGACTAGATATTGATACTGATAAGCATGACTGTATACAATAGGTACTTGATAAATACTTTTGATCACTTTGTGTTCAGTTACTCATCGTCACAAAAGAATTAATGTAAGAGTTGAGAAACCCACATACCAGTTCAGGATTCTTTTAGATTATGGTATCACTAATAACAAAATCAATTAGGAATAAATACATTCTTTTAGCTTAAAATTTCTATATGAGAACTGCATGTATTTATATTATAAAACTTTTTCATTAGCATATGTTAATTATAAAAATAATACATTTCAAATTTTCATACATGGATGTAATGTATTTGGATCAAACTCACCTCCCTTGACTTTCTCTAATCCCCTCCAATCTCTCCCTGATCATCTCCACTCGCCTTTTTTCTACTTGTGTCTTTTTGTTCTATATTCGTATATGAGCTAAAACATGTGACTCTAATGGCATGATTTCATTCTCCTTACTGCTGAATAATACACATTGTATTACACATTGAGTGTATATACTACATTTTCTTTATCTATTATTCTATTAATGGATACCTAGGCTGATTCCATCTCTCAGGTATGACAAATAGTGCCATGGTAGACACAAGTGTGTAGCTGTTTCTCCTGCATCCTGACTTAGCTTCCTTTAGGTGCATACCAGAATCAGAAGAGCTGGATATGGTAGTTCTATTTTTAGGTTTTTGAGGCTCCCTCATTCTGATTTATATGTAGCTGTACAAAAGTGTTTGAGAATTCCATTTCCATCACATCCTTGCCAGCATTTGTTACTTTATTGTTTTCTAAAAGATTTATTTTTATTATTTTAATTATACTTTTATTAATTCTTTGACAGTTTCATACAATGTATTTTGATTATATTCACCTCCTCTCCCATCTCCTCAGATCTGCCTTCCACATTGTTACCCCCCCCACCCCACAAACACACTTCATGTCCTATATTTTTTAAAAGTCCATCAAGTCCAATTCATGTTACCCAAATACTCTTGGGTATGGGTCCATCTCCTGGACAGTGTTCAACCTACCCAGGGCCATACCCTTAAAGAAAACTGGTTCTTCCTTTCCCAGCAGGTTTTATTGACCCCAGTATCACTTACCAATAATTCCTCAGATGGAGGTAGAGTTTCATGTCCACCATCTTCCTCTGTGCTGGGATTTTATCTGGTTTGAACTTATGCAGATCTTGTGCATGTTGTCACAGCCTCTGCTGTTTCATATTTGCAACTGCCCTATTGTGTCTGGAAAACACTATTTCATTGTAGTCATTCACCACTTCAGACCCTTACAATCTTTCTCCCTGAATTCTATGACACTTCTGGGAGAGGGTGAGGCATAAATGTTCCAGTTATGTGCTGAGTACTCTGCAGTCTCTTTTTCTCTACACATTGACCAGTTGTAGGTCTCTGTGTAAATCTCCATCTACTGCAAAAAGAAGCTTCTCCGATGATGGTGAAGAGATGTGCTAATGTATGTGTATAACAATATCACTAGGACTTTACTTAATACTATGTTCACTTAGCATTTAGCAGTGAGACCTCTCCTAGGGCCTATAATCTGTCTAACCATAGTTCTTGGCCCAGATAAGGCATGGGTCCATCTTGTGAAGTGGGCCTTAAATCAGAAAGTGATAAGTTATTTCCATAACTCTCATGCCACTATTACATCAATGGGCACATCTAATCAGGACAGTCATTACTATAGGGTTCACGGCCGGATAAGACTGATGATTGCTTTTCTCCTCCTGTAGCATTGTTGCCAGAGTTCTCTTGGGGCCTCTTGCATGATCAGACAAACCATATAATATATTTTTATGTGAATTTATTATGGTTTATGTCCTTGGGTAGGGAGGGAGTAATGGGGGCACTTACATAGAAACACACACCAGGAACCCAGCTCTGCACTGCTCAGCCCATTCCAGGTCGCTTCTGCGCCTGCCGAGTCAACATTTAACTTTTGCCCACACATCTTGGGCCAGCAACTTCCATGGGTGAGACACCCGGGCCATCTTTTTCTCCACACCGGTGGGCTGTGTGCTTGTGGCAGCTCACTGCTTCTATCCCAAGATGGCTCCCAGAAGCACCCCCCCAGTCAATTCTCTGCACCAAGCCCCACCCCTTGGAGGAAACAGGCAGTTTGGGACACAAGCATACATAGCACCTTATAGCACTGTGAAAGTTAGCACTTAGGAATGAAGTTTCTAGGTCAATACGCATTGATTTCTTCATGTTTTATGACTCAAGTATGTGTTGTTTTCAAACATAGGATCTTACCATCAAGTTCTGATTGGTAACCAAGAGCAATGGTAATAGCAATAGTTGAAGGCCAATAGAACACCTCTCCCTTCATAGCATCTCCAAAAGAGAGTATATTCTTGACACTAGGCTTTTTTATTTGCTAGTCTGTGGTATCTGGTAGGGGAATTTTACCCCATTATAGGATAACTCCATTCAAACTCTTTATAAATGGATATGCATATATTTTAAGAAGCTTCTGCAGTAGCAGGTTTTCATACGAGTTTTCTAAAAGGTCTTTAGTGTTAATTATTCCTCTCTACTCCTACCTCTACCCTGTTCTCCCTTCCTCACCCCATTTAACCCTTTCTGTTTCACTATTACCCATTCTCCCTTTATATCACATCATTTTTATCTCCTTCCTTGAAGGCCCTTATTAAATTCCTGACCTCTAAGGTACTCCAAACAAAGCATATATCTAAAGATTCAAAGTTAGTTTCAATTTATGAGAAAAAGCAAGTGATGTTTTCTTGACCACAGTCTTTTGTTTATTTAACTTTTACAAAAACTTTACTGAGAATTTCATACATGTATATAAGGTATTTTGATCAAATCCATGCACACTCCCCTCCAACATGCCCCCCTCTGAAGAGGTAACCCTAAAATCTTTTAAGGATTAGATACAAGCTCCCACATACTTTTGACATTTTTGGCCTTTGGAACAGAGTATGTTGCTAACAGACCCAAGGACATTTTGACTTTTAGCCCAGAAACTGGCTACATTTCTTCGGGGTCTTTTTACCCTAACTGCCTAGCCAATTCCTAACTCCTATTCTTATCAAATCATCCTCTGAAGGGGTCACCCAAATTGTCAATAGGGAATAGGGACACAGACTGCTCTGGCTTCTTCCATGCTGAACAGGGATGCAGGATGAGGCATTTGGAGTACCCCTTCAGTGGGTCTATCTAAAAGACTCCCAAATTGCATAACTCTAACTAATAAAAAGTCAGAAAAAGGCAATTTTCAAATGTTCATATGAGAGTCCATTGGAGTTTCTTGACAAGGGCTTCCAACAGCATCCCTCTATTGGGTTTGTCCTCATTTTTTTTTTTTTTTTCTGTCTTCCAAGGCTGGACTAGTTGGCTGGGAAGAGTGTCTGGATGTTGCTATATTGGGGGTCCTTGGGGATTGGGGGTGAGGCGGCAGTGTCAGTCAGACGACAGGCAGACACCAGAGACCAGGTTCTGTGATACAGATCTAAAGTTTATTGGTGAGTGCAGCAGGTTTTATAGGGAATAGGTACCAATCATTGGGCTCCAATCATACGTGCTAACGTAGCCAATCACTTTAAAGGTTAGGCCAGCCGTCACTGAGGCCGCACCTCAGTGAAGAACTGGGCAGTCTTTGTACAGCGAGAACAAAGAAATGGGGAATTCACTGGGTGGGGCAACATGGGGCGAGGGTCAGGCCACCTTGGAGTGTGCTCACAAGGCTTGAGCTGATGATCATGCGGGTTCATCGTGCCTTTACCAAGGCCGCCAAGTAAATCCTCAAGCCAGGACTCTCCTCAGCTGGATACTCAGGTGAGGGTCCAGTGACCCTGCTTGGCACTCCTTTAATGAATGAGCACAACCGTCAACAAGCCCAATTGTGACGATGTTTAGCGATCAGGTTCAGCTGAAGTTGTGATGATGGTACTTATTTCATGCAGAAGGAACTGCTGTATAGCATCATCTTATTAAAAGGACCTGGAATTTAAAAGGATTTCGAGCTAGGAGCCATGTATGAGGGAGAATATGCATCATTTGTTTTTCTGAGTCTGTGTTACTTCATTTAGTATAACAATTTCTAGATCCATCCATTTACCTGAAAATTTCATTATTTCATCTTTCTTAACTGCTGAATAGAACTCCATTGTGTAAATACACCACATTTTTGTTAACCACTCTTCAGTTGAGGAACATTTAGGTTACTTCCATCTCTAAGCTATTGTGAAAAGAGCAGTAACAAACATGATTGTACAACTGTCTCTACAATAGGGCGACTCCTTTGGGTGACCTAACACTGCAACTCAAGGCACTGGAAAGACAAGAACAAATGAAACCCAAACCCAGCAGAAGAGAATAAATACCAAAATCAGAGCAGAAATTAATGAAACAGAAACAAAGAAAACAATACAAAGAATCACTGAATCTAAGAGCTGGTTCTTTGAAAAAATAAACAAGATAGACAGACCCTTAGCCTAGTTAACCAAAAGAAAGAAAGAGCAAATCCAATTCAACAAAATCAGAGATGAAAGGGGAAACAGCACAACAGACACCTAAAGATCCAGATCATTATAAGGAAATATTTTAAAAAACCTATACGCTATTAAATCTGAAAGTCTAAAAGAAATGGATGCATATCTGAAATTATGGGACCCTCCAAAGTTAAAACAAGAAGAGATCAACAGTTTAAACAGACCCATAACATATAAGGGAATCGAAACAGTATACAAACCCTCCCAACTAAAAAAAAACCCAGGCCCAGTTGGATTTACAGCAGAATTCTACCAGACATTTAAAGAAGACCTTCAACCAGTGGTACTTAAATTATTCAAAATGATAGCAACAGAGGGAGTCTCCCAAATTCCTTCTATGAAGCCAGCATCACTCTAATACCCAAACCAGATAAAGACACAACCAAAAAGGAAAACTATAGACCCATATTCTTAATGAACATAGATGCAAAAATTCTCAACAAAATACTTACAAATAGCATAAAGACACACATCAAAAAGATCATTCACCATGATCAAATAAGTCGGCTTTATCCCAGAGATGCAGAGATGGTTCAGTACATGTAAGTTAATAAATGTCATTAATCATATAAATGGACTCAAAGACAAAAACCACATTGTCATTTCAATAGATGCAGAAAAAGCTTTTGACAAAATTCAGCATGAATTTATGTTTAAAGTCCTAGAGGGAGTTAGAATGAAGGGAACATACCTCAACATAATTAAAGCTATATACAAACCCACAGCCAATATCATTCTAAATGGAGAAAAACTAGAAGCATTCCCATTAAAATCCGGAACCAGACAAGGATGTCCACTATCTCCAGTCCTTTCCAACATAGTGCTTGAAACTCTTGCTAGAGCAATAAGATGGGAGAAGGAAACTAAAGGAGTACTAATTTGAAAAGAAGAGGTCAAACTGTCACTTTTTTCAGATGATAAACTATACCTATGAGATCCCAAAAGTTCCACCAGAAAACTCCTAGAACTGATTGACACTTTCAGCATAGTGGGGGGTTATAAAATCAACCTACAAAAATCAGTACCCTTTCTATTTACCAATAACAAGCAATTGGAGAAAGAATACAGGGAAATGCTCCCATACACAATTGCTGCAAAAAAATAAAATATCTTGGAATAAATTTGACCAAAGACACTAAAGATCTCTACAATGAAAATTTTAAATAATCAAAGAAAGAGATTGAGGAAGACACCAAGGAGATGGAAGAGCCTCCTATGTTCATGGATTGGAAGAATTAATATTGTGAAAATGACCATCCTACCAAAAGCAATATATAAATTCAATGCAATCCCAATAAAAATCCCCATGACATACTTCACAGAATTAGAAAACTCCATCCTTAAATTCATATGGAGGCCCTAAAGACCACGGATAGCCAAAGCAACCCTGAGCACAAAGAGCAACGCTGGGGGGATTACT
>NW_008348613.1:1324511-1331025 GCF_000622305.1 Nannospalax galili
GCAAATTAAAACCACCCTAAGGTATCACCTTACCCCAATCAGACTGGCTAGGATCAAGAGAACAAATGATATCAAATGCTGGGGATGATGTGGAGAAAGGAGAACGCTCATTCACTGCTGGTGGGATTGCAAACTCGTGCAGCCTCTATGGAAAGCAGTGTGGAGAACTCTTGAAAAACTAAAAATGAACCTATTGTATTACCTGGTTATACCAGGCCTTGACTTTCTACATTGGGCTTTATTGTCTCGGTGGGATGCGTTTAAAGTCCTAACTCAGGTTGCTGAACATCAGACTCACCCCACCAAGATCCCACCATTTCCTTTCTTTTCTGGTAAGTTTCTTAAATACACAACTCTCCTTAGAGATTAACTTCTTTGGATAGAATTAACTATAGTTTTGTGCAATGCTGGTAATAGAGCCTGGGATCTCATGCATGTGAGGAATTTGTGCTCCACTGTTGAGCTATACCTCCAGGTTGCATCATCTATATATTGATTGTCTTTAACTTGCTACAAGTCAAATATGTTTCTTTGTTTCACTAACATGATTTTTTTAAAATTTAAGAAATATTTCAAAACCAAAATTACCAACATAAATTCCATCATCAGGGGCCTCCTGATGTCTGGATATTGATTATGGGAACCACAAGACAGAGAGTGCCTGGAGTGACAGGAATAGACCATTAGGCAGACCTACTGGACACCTCTTGATCCCTGGGGATGGCATGGAGTACATAAGAGGCCCTGGTCATCCTGGAGTTGCCATGACATTGGCCTGGCCCTGGGTCCTGATTGTATTGCTTTGGGACTGAAACATGTCCCCTGTCTTGTCTTTGAAGCTTTATGTCTGGGTGCAACTTCCTTGGACCTAGTCCCACTGAGGACACGGTTCTTACTCATCTTCTGTGGTAGTAACTGTCTTTTATCATCATGTAATTTCCCTGGCTGCTCTTTCTGACTTTTGCTTTTTTGCTGTAGCTTCTTCTTTTTAACCTTCCCTTTTCTTTGCATCAATCCTCTTGTCTTTGCTAATCTTATGGTTAACTTCTTAGTCTGGAAGCTTTATACTACTTTATATTATCTCCACAGTGTCTGCTACTACTCAGTCTGTCGTGCTCCCCTTTCTTAATTCGACATGGGCATCTTCACATGCTTCTTGGTATTTCTTTGTATATAACGCAACCTCCAGAACATGTCTATCAGTCACAAGAAAAAGGCTCCACTGGGAGCAATTTTGGTTGTGACTGAAACCCAAGAGAATGGGCTTTAGCAGAAACTAATGAACTGACTTGTGTGGATTTTAAGATGTTGGAGGCTTCCCAAAGGGAACTCACTTGGAGATATTGTAGTTCATGGAAGTATTTTTGGTACCAGCGCCTCAGGGTGGAAGACTGAGGACTTATGCCTTGACTTGCCTCTGCTGGGGCTCATTGTGCAACCCAGCTCTCTCTGCCTTCTCCATGTGGCAGAGCAGAAAGCCATCAGTAGCTCCAGAGCTGTGTCATCTCATCTTGGTCATCCCCACTCTAGAGGACTTCTTTTACCTAGGATTGGAGCATCCCTCTCAGGGAAAAATTAAGATTCACCACATTTTTGTTAACCACTCATAAATTGAGGGACACAGGTTGCTTCCATCTCTTAGCTATTGTGAAAAGAGCAGCAACAAACATAGTTGAACAAGTGTCTCTACAATAGGATGAGTCCTTTGGGTATGTGCTAAGGAGTGGCATAACGGGGTCATATGGTAGGTTCATTTTTAGTTTTTTAAGAGTTCTCCACACTGTTTTCCATAGAGACTGCACAAGTTAGCAATCCCACCAGCAGTGAATGAGCATTCCCCTTTCTTCACATCCTCGCCAGCATTTGATATCATTTGTTCTCTTGATCCTAGCCAGTCTGATTGGGGTAAGGTGATACCTTAGGGAATGAGTATTTTGGGTATATGCCGAGGAGTGGTATAACTGAGTCATATGGTAGTTTAATTTTTAGTTTTTTAAGAGTTTTCCACATTGTTTTCCATAGAGGCTGCACAAGTTTGCAATCCCACCAGCAGTGAATGAGCATTCTGTTTTCTCCACATCCTCACAAGCATTTGGTATATATTCTGGATGTTAAACCGCTGCCAGATGTGTCACTGGTGAAGATTTTTTCCTATTCTGTGGGTTTTCTCTTCACTTTTTTTATTGTTTCTTTTGCTATACAGAAGCTTTTTTGTTTAATGAGGTCCCACTTATTGATTGCTGACCTTAATTCCTGAACAACTTCTGTCTCGTTTAGAAAATCCTTTCCTACACCTATGTCCTGTAAGTTACTGCCAATATTTTCTTCTAACAGTTTCAGAGTTTCAGGCTTCACATTGAGGTCTTTGATCCATTTGTAATTGACTTTTGTGTAAGGTGAAAGATAGGGATTTAGTTTCATTCTTCTACAGGTGGAGATCCAGTTTTGAAGATGCTGTCTTTCCTCCATCGTGTGTTCTTGGCACCTTTGTCAATTATCAGGTGGCTGAAATTGCATGTACTCAGGTTTGGATCATCAGTGATTTCCTTTGATCTATGTATCTGTTTTTGTACCAGTACCATGCTATTTTTATGACTATGGCTCTGTAGTATACTTTGATATCTGGTATAATACCTCCCCCAGTGTTGCTCTTTGTGAAAATGCTGTCTTTCCTCCATGTGTGTTCTTCTCACCTTTGTCAAATATCAGGTGGCTGAAACTGCATGTACTCAGGTTTGGATCACCAATGATTTCCATTGATCTACGTTTCTGTTTTTTGTGCCAGTACCATGCTATTTTTATGACTATCGCTCCGTAGCATACTTTGAGATCTGGTATAGTAATCCCCCCAGCATTGGTCTTTGTGCTCAGGGTTGCTTTGGCTATCTGTGTTCTTTTGTGCCTCTATATGAATTTAAGGATGCAGTTTTTTAATTTTGTGAAGTATGTCATGGGGATTTTGATTGGGATTGCATTGAATCTATATATTGCTTTTGGTAGGATGGTCATTTTCACAATATCGATTCTTCCAATCCACGAGCATGGGAGGTCCTTCCATCTCCTGGCGTCTTCTTCAATCTCTTTCTTTAATGATTTAAAATTTTCATTGTAGACATCTTTGGTGTCTTTGGTCAGATGTATTCCAAGGTATTTTGGAATACATCTGACCACGGTCTTTTTGACTTGGTGAGATGGAATATCAATGTAATTTTGACTTGCATTTTCCTGATGACAAAGAATGCTGAAGTTTTTTCAAATACTTGTGGGCCATTTGTATTTCTTCTTTTGAAAATGTCCATTTAGCTCATTTGCTCTTTATTGATCATATTGTTTATTTTACATAACCAAGTTTTTGAGTTATTTATTTGTTCTGGCTATAAATCTTGTATCTGTTTTTGCTCAGGATTGCTTTAGTTTTTTTTCTTTTTTTATGTCTTCCATATGAATTTTAACATTGTAAAACATTTCTTTGAAGAATTCCATTGGAATTTTTACTGGGATTGCATTTAATTTGTAGGTCACTTTTGATGATATGTCAACTTAAATATATAATTGTGCTGATCCATGAAAACTGAAAGCCTTTCCATCTTCTATTGTCTTTAATATCTTTCTTCAGTGTTTTATAGTTTTCATTAGAGATATTTAATGTCCTTCACTAAGTCTATTTCTAGGTATTTTATTGTTTTGGAAGGTATGGTGAATGGGATTGTTTTCCTCATTTCTTTCTCAGCATGTTCATTATTGGTAACAGAAAAGCTACTCAGTTTTGTATATTGACTTTGTAATCTCCTACATTACTGAAAGTATTTACTGGATCTAAGAATCTTTTAGTCAAATCTTTAGAGACTTTCAAGTGTAGGATAATATCATCTGCAAATAAGGATAACTTGAGTTCTTACTTTCCTATTTGCATTCTTTTAATTTCTTTCTTTGGTCTTATTACTCTGGCTAAGATTTCATGCACTCTATTAAATAAGAAGGATGATGCTGTCTCATTCTTGATTTCAGAGGAAATGCTTTCAGTTTTTCCCCATTCAGTATAAAATTAGCTATAGGTTTCTGGGAACCCCGTACTCACTCAGTCCATGAAGCTGGAGGCCTCAAGTCCGAATCTGGTGCTGAAGGCCTAGAGAATTTCTAAAGAGCCACTTGTCTTTAGTTCACATTGGAAGGTTGAAGAACCTGGTTCCAGTATCAGCCAAGGATGGTAGCAGCAGCAGCAACAAGACAGATGGACTCACCAGCAAGAGTAAAGGCAGGCATGAAAAACATCAGTGCTTTCCCCTCCAGATGTCTTTATATCTGAGATATGCCAAAAAGTGTCTCTCTATTGTATGGGGGAGGTCTTCTCTAATTAGTCCTTCCTTGAAAATGTCCTCACAGGGCTGGAGAGATGGCTCAGCACTTGAGAGCACTGGCTGCTCTTGCAGAGGACTGGGTTTGATTCCTATCACCCACATAGTGGTTAACAACTATTGGCAACTAACTCCAGTTCCAGGGGATCTGATACCCTCTTCTGACTTCTGTGGGCCTTGTAGGACACGGATGCATTTATATACATGCAGGAAATACACTCATACACCTAAAAAATAAAAATAATAAAATTTAAAAATGCCCTCACAAACCTGTCCAGAGGTATGTTTCTTAGCTGATTCCAGACCCCAAGCTGACAGCCAAAATTAACCGTTACATTTTGTCATACAGTCTTTATTATGATGAGATATGTGCCTTCTATTTGTTTCCTTGGGGTTTTTAATAATGAAAAGTTATTTTTTTCTTCATGTATTGAAATGCTCATGTAATTTTTGTTCATACATCTATGTGCTGCATCACATTTATGCATTTATGTGTATTGAACCATCCTTGTGTGAATAAAACCAACTTGATCATGGTGAATGATATTTTTTAATGAGTTGATGAATTCAGTTTTTAAGTATTTACTAACAACATTATTGTCTATGTTCATCAGAGAAATTGTTCTAAATTTGTTATTGCTTTTATTGGGTCCATATCCAGTTTTGGTAACATGGAAATTCTAGTTTGCAGAATAAGTTTAGAAATGCCTTTTCCCTTTCTGTCTTATGGAATAGCTTGAAGAGCATTGGTATTAGTCTTGAAAACCTGTACAGTTCAATAGGGATTCTATTTGGCCCTCAGATCTTCTTTGTCAGGAGACTTTTTATTACACCTTCAATATTATTGTTTGCTATTGATATGTTTAGGATTTTATATCCTTGGTTGAACTTTGGTAGTATGTATGTGTCCAGAAATTTGTCCATTTCTTTGAGATTTTGCCATTGGTTGGAATATAACTTTTTGAGCTATTCCCTACACATCTCTGGATTTCAGTGTTACCTATTGTAAAAATCTCTTTTTTTAATCTCGAATTTTATTTGTTTACATCTTTTTCTCTTACCTTTGGTTGCTTTAGCCAAGGTTTAGGAAATTTTGATTGTTTGCTTATTTATTTATTTTGTAGCTTTGGGAAGCAAGTCCAGGGCCTTAGTGCATAGATGGCTAGCACTCTATCACTGAGCTATACAGAATTATTTTCTCTTTTATTTTTTCAAATAGCCAAGTCTTTGTTTCATTGATCCCATATGGTATTCCTTGTTTATATTCCATTTATTTCCTCTCTGATCTTTATTATGTCTTTCCTCCTATGGATCTTAGCTTTGGTTTGTTCTTGTTTTTCTATGCATTGATCTCTGTTTAATGTAGGAACTCATAACTGTGAACTTCTTTCTTAGCACAGCTTCTGTTACATGGCACAATTTGTCGTATTTCAACTTTTGTGTTATTCTATGAATTAAAAAATATCCCCTCTGATGTTTCAGTGAACTCTGGTCATTCAACATGTATTAATGGGGCTAGAGAGATAGTTCAGTGGTTTTGAGTGCTTCCTACTCTTGCAGAGACCTGAGCTGGATTTCCAGCACCCACATTGATTGCTGGCAAATGTCTATAATTTCAGCTCCAACACCCTTTTCTGACCTCTCTCTGCAGGCACCTGTACACATGTGATATATACTTACACAGACATAAACACAAAAATAAATAAGTAAATCTTTTTATAAGCATATTGTTTAAGCTCCATGTGTTTGTATATTTCTTATATTTTCTTTTCCTTTGGTTTTTACTTTTATTTCATTATTATCTGACAACACAAAAATTACTTCTCTGTTTGCATTTGTTAAGACTTATTTTATGATATAATGTGGTTTAGTTTGGAGAACGTTCCATGGGCTGCTGAGAATTATAATTATTTTGCAGATGTTAGCTGGATTATTCTGTAGATGTTGGCTAAATCATTTGATCTATGGTGCAGTTTAACTGAAGTTTTATTGAATTTTGGGGGGGAGTCAATCTGGGTGAGTGAACTATTGATGAGAGGTATCAAATTTACTATTATTGCATCTGTGCCTGCTGCCTATCTGTTCCTTTGAGTCTGGTTGTGTTTGCTTTTATGAAATTGGGCACATCAACACTCAGTGCTAATGCATCTACATATATA
>NW_008348613.1:1331313-1343191 GCF_000622305.1 Nannospalax galili
TATGCATGTGAGAGCAGTACTTGTGGAGACCAGGGTGTTGGATCTCCCTAGAGATGGAGATATAGTTGGTTGTAAGCTGTCTGATTTGGATACTAGGAATGTAACTTGGGTTCCATGCAAGAGCAGCATGTGCTTGTAACTGCTGAGGCGTCTCTCCTTCTTGATGCATTGCTCTTTTACTAGTATGGAATGACTTTTTAAAAATCTCTTCTGACTATTGCCACTTGAAGTCTTCTTTGTCATATTTAATATGACTATTCCTGCCTACTCTTGGATGCCATATGATTGGAGCATCATCTTCTATTCAGTGATTTTCAATTTATGTACCTTTCCCAAGGAGATGAGTTTCTTGCAGATAATAACCATTTGGGTCTTGATATTTTAATCCACTTATCCCATCTGTGCTTTTTAATTGGAGACTTAATAAGACCATTTACATTTTGAGTTGTTAAAAAGTACATACTAACTCTTGTTTTTCTTTTCTTCTTCTTGCTTTCTTAGTTTTTCTGCTTTTCCCTTCTCTCTGATTCATCTTAGAAGTTTTCTGGTGTACTGAATAAGAAAGTTTGGTTCTTTCTGAATTCTTATTTATCTGTTCTAAAGACATTTATTATTTCTTGAACTCTCATGACCATGTGTATCTTCCTTCTGACTGTCATATTCTGCAGTGCTGGTTTAATGATTAAGAATTGCTTTAGCTTATGCTTGTCATGGAAGACTTTTATTGCTTCTTTTATTTTAAAGTATAACCTTGCTGGATACAATAATTTTCATTGACTGTTATTTTCTGTCAGGGCCTTAATCATTTCTTCTTTCCTTGCTTTTTTGCTTAAAAGTCTGCTGTTGCTGTGTGGGGGCTGGCGCAGGCCTGTAATACCAGCACCCTGGAGGCAGAGGCAAGCAGAGCTCTGAGACCATATGTAGCCAGTATGGTCTACATAGCAAGTTCTACACCAGCTGTGGCTATAGGGAGACCCTGTCTCAAAAAACAAGCAAGCAAGCAAGCAAGCAAGCAAAGTCTGCTGAGTCTTAGGATTTGCTTTGTAGGCCACTTCATACTTGCCTCCTGCAGCTTTTGGTATTCTTTCTCTGTTCTACATGCTTGTGTTTTAACACGTGACATGGCTTTCTTCTAGTCCTATTTATTTGGATTTCTAAATGCTGCTTGTACTTAGCTATCTATGTGTTTCCTTGTTCTATCACTGAATAGATTCTGTATGATTTCCAAGCTTTATCACAAATTCCTTTGCTATACCACAGATTTTTAAGTTTGGTTCCTTAATTGTGACTTGGGTATCTTGAAACTTGTGGTCGTAATTTCTTATTTTGCTACTTTCTGAATGTAATAATTCATTAACCTTATCTCTAAGTTCAAATCTATTTGTATGTTTGAGAGTTTGCTGGTGATGCTTTACTCTGGGTTTTATTTTTACTTACTAAGCTTCTCACTTAAAAAAATTCCATTTCTTTCTTTTGTAGAATGCTACCTCAGGACTAGAGAGGTGGCTCAGTGGTTAAGAGCACTAGTTACTCTTGCACAGGACCTGGGTTTGATTCCCAGCACCCACATGGCAGCTAACAATTGTCCTAACTCCAGTTAGGTGCACTTATATGTAAGCAATACACTTATACACGAAATAAAAATAATAAATAGCCTATTGAAAGAGAATGTCCATCTCATTTTCAATTTTTATTTAATATCTTGTATTGTCTTCTTTACTGCATTCACCTGTTCATTTGTATTCCATTTGAGATAATCATTTGCAAATTATCTTTCTGTCTGGCTAGCATTTCATCCGTGTCAGTATCTTTGTACTTCATTACAGAGGAGATATGGACCTCTGGAGGAGTCATGTTGACTTGTTTTTTCATGTTTCTTGTGTTTGTATATTGAGATTTTTAAACCCTTTGGGATAGATATCTCTTCTACTTTTATGTGAGAGACTCCTGATGAATAGCCTTCTCTTGAAAACTATCTTCAGTACCACTTATGGAGAAGAAAATGAACTTCCATAAAAGAAACAACACCAAAATAAACCAGTTGTAGAAATGTAACACAAGCCACTTAAAAACAATCACAACATCACCAATAAGCATAGAAAAGAAAAAGGAAGGGCCAACGAGATGGCTTGGTGGGTACAGCTGCCTGCTGCCAAGCCTGACAAGCTGAGTTCAGTCCCTGGGACCCACATGGTGAAATGAGAGAACCGACTCCAGCAAATTCTTCTCCGATCTCCACATGAACACTGTGGTTTTCATGTACTTGTACACAGACACACAGACACACACACACAGACATACACACACAGACATACACACACACACAGGCTCACAAAATAAATACATAAAATTGTGAACAAAGAGGAAGGGACAAAAGTAACATAGAGTAAACTATGAAGTTAAAAATTAATAAAGATAAAAGTAATGATAATAAAGGTATAAAATAAGTAAGATGGCAAGGAAACAAGAACAGAAAGGAAAGAGCTAGAAAAAGAAAATTGGGGGCTAGAAAGATGACTCAGCAGTAAAGAGTGCTTGTTGTTCTTGTGAAGGACCCAGGCCTGTTCCCAACACCCACATCTGGTGGTTCACAGCCACCTATAACTACAGCATCAAGAGATCTTAACCCTCTTCTGGCCTCCACAGGCATCCAACACATGTGTATACACACACACACACACACACACACACACACACACACATACTCCTAAACAAAAATAAATCTTAACAAAAGAAGAAATGTAATAAAGAAGAGCGAGATTTAAAATCTAATTATAAAGAAACAATAGGTAAGTTAGACTGGAGTAAGAAGAACAATAAAACATACAAGACAAAAATAATAGGAGTTAAAGCTGGGGGCGCGGATGGAGACAAAGAAGTGAAGAAGCTTCGTTCTGGGTCTTTTAATATTGGAATCTTCCAGGTTGGCGTTGAGAAGCAGTGTGCTATAGTTGAGATCTATTAGACTCCTCTGTTTTGGTCTGAGTTAGTTAAGGCTGTGCTGTCAGACTTGATTCTAGAGGCTTTCCTTCTCTGTATGACAGAAGCTTTGTTCAACCCACTGAGTTGTGTAGCCTGTTGGCTAAGAAGGTTTTCCCTTGGCTCTAGAGTTCTCCACAGTCTCCACTTGTATATCCAGAGGTGGCAAACATCCAGGACTATTGGTATCCTTGATACAGAGTAGGAAAAGCAAATATTACTGAACACTATGCTGGAGAGAAGAACTAAGGAAATTGAGTGATCTGCTCTCAGAACCTGCCCTAAATAAACTCCCCTGTGGCAGGGGGACAGCTTTGAAAACTGAGTAACCTGCTGGTCATGTGCTCAGAGAGTCAGCACCCACCATCAAGGGTTCTCAGGACCCACGGACAAGGGGGTCTCTTGCTTTCTACAATGTGTGACGTCACTATCATGTCCTCAGAAGCTCAAGCTCTCTCCCGCTTAAACTTCTCAGTGGGCTGTATCAGACCCTCTTACTGTTTCTCATGGCCATCTCTCACTCAAGCATCCTGACTTGTGATTGTTTCTTGTTTTCAAGTACACATAGTATTAGTCATAAACAACAGGCACCTTGTTGTGGCTTTTTGAGATTTAGGGATGCAATGACTGTCTTCTCTAATTCTAGCCTGCCATGCTGGAGGCATCACTTTCAAGCCAAATCTTCCTACTTGATTTAAGACCTTTGGAAACTTTCTCCTATGACTAGGACTACCAGTCTGTGGTCACCAGGGCAGCATCTACTTCTCAGGCTTACCTGCAGTTGTGGCACCCTCCTCCCACTGTCTTGGTTATAATGGTTGATGCTACTATCACCTGCCCTTCTGTTTCACCATATCTTCTTAGGTGTCCCACCATCCCTTTCTTGACTCCTGGTACTGCTCCTTCTGGGGTACTTTGAGTGAGAAATATCCTCCATAGGCTCATGCATTTGAACACTTGGTCCCTGGTTGGTGGCATTGTTTGAGGCTGTGGCATCTTTAGGAGCTGAAGCTCTGCTGGAGAAGAACGTTATCACTGGGGACGGGCTTTGAGAGTTTATAGCCTGGTTCCACTTCCAGTTTGCTCTCTATTTCCTGTATATGGACAAAGGTGTGATATCTCAGCTAAGCTCTGGTTGCCTGCTACCATGCCTCCCCTGCCATTATGGATTCTCCCTCTGGAACTGAAAGCCCAATACACTCTTCCTTCTAGAAGTTCCCTTGGTTATGACATTTTATCACAACAACACAAAGTAACTAGTGCACCTTTCTTTCTGTCTTTGAAACAAATTTTGTTATTTATTGCTCTGATTCTTTTTTTCAGAGTTGTACAAATAAAAGTTCTAATTTTCTGCTTATCCTGAATGAAAGGTCTAGTGTTAAACTTTTTTTAAATCACTAAATCAGTTCTGATAGAACTGAACGAAGCCCTAAATAATCATGGGGCATTTCCAGTCAAATAACATGCCTCATGTTAATGCTGAATCTTGTTGTCTAGGAAGCACTACAATACTCAGTGATTGTTATTGCTGCTTTCTCCATGAAAAATACTCATACTGACGTATGAATACTAAATTTTATGATAATGAAATATAAGAAGTTGAAATTTTAGTCAGACAGTAATTTATAATTGGGCATAAAGTCAAACAAGGAACATTTTACAGTGTTAACTGCTATAACTGCATTGAAACATTTAGGACTATTTGATAGGCATGAAATCACAAATCATTGTGGGCTCATCAATTGTTGAAAGCAAATAAGGTCTTATCACTTCACTGTGTACAATCTTCTTTAAATTTTTTCACTGAACTTACTTTGTATGTGTGTGTGTGACTCGTGTGTGTGTTTGTGTGTGTGTTGTGTGTGTGCACATCAAGGTCAGAAAACAACATCGAGGTCACAGCAAGAGTGAGTTCTCCCCTACCATGTGGGTCCCTGGGGTCAGTCTTGGCAGGATATGCCTTTGAGCCATCTTGCCAGCCCCCTTATATATAACCTTTTGATGGTTTTTAAAAGACTACAAATTCCTTACAATGCTCTTATAAGTTCTCTACTTTCAGGAGTTCAGTCATTAGTCTCTCAAACGCGCTGCCCTCACTGCATTGCAAAGCTCATGCATCTGTTCTTGTTTCTATGTACAGTCCTCCTCCTCTCCATCCTGCCTCCTTTCTGTTCCTGGGATATCAATTCAAACACCAACTCTCCCAGAGAGTCTTTTTAAAACTATCTAATCTGAACTTAACACCGTCATGATGTGGGTAGACACATACACACACACACACACACACACACACACACACACACACAATTCATGCTGTTATGTTGCTTGTTTGTTTTTATAATTATGCTACTTATTTTTATAAGAGAACAACTGTATTCAATCTACTATTTCTGCTCACGGGAGCTGCCTTCGGGACCACATGTCAACTCCCTTGGTCCACTTTGATTTCATCTACAACTGCAAAAGACAGGACTCAGTAATCTCAGGCTTACCTCTGAACAACAGCCTTCCTGAGCAAATATCACATTTCCTTCTACTTTTTGTCCCACTTCTTCCTCTGGTGCTGCAGGAGCCTGTTCACCACAGCCACAATCACAGCCACTAGGAGATGAGGTTATGTGGAGACAATTTCTAGGCTCCTAGTCTTTTGGTAGACCAGTCTGGGAGGCCTTCTATAATATCTTAGGAGATTCCAGAAGAATAAAGCCTCTGGCTCAAACAGTTGCAACCTTGATATTAGCTGCTTCTCCTTTTCCATCTCACTTTTTGTTCTGTGTCATCCCTCTTTCTCAAAACCACTCCAAATTTGCTGTCTGTAATCTAGTCCTCAAGATTTAGTCTTATGCTCTACTTTTTATGCAGCCCTAATTAAAACAAAGCTCTTAGAACAAAAGATCTGTAAGGCAAAACTCCTTCTTCCTGTGCTTTGCTTCATTTTAAAAACCTAGCATAGTGCTTGGCATATGGTGAAATAGATGGTAAATAGATGATAGATAGATAGATGATATTTCAGGATGATATATCAGATAATAGATTTGACAGGTAATTGATAGAGAAAAGGATAGATAGGTAGGAGATGGATGGATGGATGGATGGACGGACGGACAGATAGATCATTCAATGAAAAACAAGAGAATTTAGAGTTGGAGAAATCTGGGAATACCCTGCTATAAATTTATCATTGCCGGAGAACTTAACTCTGATTATAATACTTTTAATTACTTAAGACCTTTAAATGTCATTTTATTGAAATCTTAAAGCTTCATTCACATTATAAAAAGGTTGGACATTAAACTCAAAAATGTAATTTTCTAACTTGTATTTTTAAAATAGGGATGCAGAGATATTTCTCTTGTGGCTGCCCCAGTAACTGGTACCAGACTTGCTTTTCCATAAGCGGTGAGACAATACAGGTGAAGCGAGTGTTCTCAGAAACTGGACACAAAACCCACAGGATTTTGAACTTTGAAAGAAGGAAAATACATAAATTGAATTCCGTATTTGCCCTGGCTTTCTGCCCAGAGACACTTAACAGTTAGCATAGAATCCTAGAGATAAAGTAGAGAAAGTAGTTTTGTTGAATGGGTGAGATTGAGGTCATAGCTATGGGATGTTGAAGAGACCAGAAGTAGCAGGAAAGGATAGCAGACAGCAGGGAGTTGTGTGGGGGAAGATTAGCTGGAGAAATTCCCCTATGACTGACAACTGGAAGGAAACACTAGAAGTCATGTGGCACTGGATAATATTGGAATTTCAGTCTAGTTACAACAGACCAATCTCACTGAATACTCATACACAGTCCCCTGAGAAGCCACTCTTTACAGGTATATACTGTACTCTAGAATAAGAGCCACACCCTAAGACTAACACAAACAAACAGGCCCAGAATAACAAAGACAAGCTTGGCAAGACCAGAGGGTTTACAGATAGCTTAATTAACTGCCTGAACAACGCTCAACCCTCTTAAAAGAAACATCACAATTAACACTCCATACAGTGTATTATCATAATATTCATCATGCAATAAAAATGCTCTAGACAAGTGGAGATGCAGCAAATATGATACATTATCAAGAAAAAGAAGAAATGAGTGAAAAGCATGCTGATATTGAAAATAGTCATCAAAAACATTAGAAAGAGAAACTGTGTGGTTAAAAAACAAAAGAGAGAGGGAAAAGAGACAGAGGGAAAGAAAGATGGGTGTGATGAACAAACCCTGAGATAAATCTGAGCAAGAGATTATCAGATTAGATGAAAAACCCAGTACTTTCATTTTATTTACAAAAAAAGATTTAAGGGCATATGTAAATTGAAAATGACAGAATTAAATTATAAACTATGTAAACACTAATCATCAGAAAAATGGTGTGACTATACTACTAATAAAATAAACCTCAAGGTAATGTATGACATTAGAGATGAAGGAGAAATGGTCCAATTTTGAGGCAAGCATAACAATCCATAACAATCCTCAATATGTATGCATCTACTAATGTAACTCTACTGTTATAAAATCCAAACAAATAGGAATACAAAAAAAAAAAATCAACAACCTTGGTTCTTCTTGTAGCTATAACAAAAATATCTGAAACTAGATAATTCATAAAGAACAACAATTTATTTCCTAACTCAGGAGTCAGGGAAGTCCAAGCTGAAGGCACCACTAGGCTACATTTTTGGTTAGGTCCCAGTCCCCGCTTTCACAACAATTCTTCAAATAGTGTATTTACTACTTGGCAGAAGAGAAGAAAGGAGGAAACTCACTCCTTCAAGAGCTTTTCTAAGGACACTAATCCTATTCATGAGGGCTCTGGCCTCATGACTTAATGATCTGCTAAAGGCCCTTCCTCTTAATTCCATCACATCAACAAGTTTCAACAGATGGATTATAGAGGATAATCAGGCTGTAGCACTTGCTGAATATTTTAAAATTTTCTTTGGGGAGCTGTTAGAAATGGACCAAAAATTGACAAAACACTACCAATCAACATGATCAAGTTGGAATTTATAGATGAATACACAAAAGAATAGGGGATACATTGAATATTCAGCAAGTAGACCATATTCAGGCTCTTAAGTAAGCCTCAGGGTTTGTTATTAATACATATTATATAATTTCAAAAGGCTGAAATTATGTAGAGTTTGTTATCCAACTGTAATGGAATTATCTGAGAATTAAATAACCAGAGGTAACTAGATCTCCAAATAATGAATAATTAATACATTCTTTTAAAATTAACATAATATAAAAATAAACAAAAGGGGCTGGAGAGATGGCTCAGCAGTTAAGAGCACTATCGTTGCACAGGGCCCAGGTTTGATTCCCAACACCCACATGGCAACTAAAAACAGTCCATAATTCCAAGGAGGTCCAATGCCCTCTTCTGACCTCCACCGGCATTGCATGACAAGGGTGTGCCTACATACATGCAGGCAATACACTCATACATATAAAATAAAAATAAATAAAGTAATTAAAAAAATAAAATATTTGAAAATTGAAATTCTAAATAAGCCATATTTTAGAGAAATTGGGAAATAGTTTGAATTGTATAATAATGAAGATAAAAATGGATTTTGCTTAAGTGAGGATTAACAAATTTTAACTGAAGACTGTGATGATTAATTTTGATGGAAAATTTGATTGCATTAAGAAATATACCTTAAGTGTGTCTATGAGGGCATTTCCAGAGAGAGGAGGACATCCCAAGTGCAGGCTGCACATCCCATTCCAGGGGCTAGAATCTTAAACTAAATAGAAGAGAAAAAAAGAAAGTGAGACAAGCACCTCCATCCGTCTCTCTCTGCTTCTCAACACTCCAGATGTGAGAAAGCTCCCCTGGCCACCACTGGTGAACATCTTCCTACCATGATAGCTCTGTGAGCCAAAATAAATCCCTTCTCCTCAAAGTTGCATTTGGTCACAACAATGAGAAAAAAGTAGTTAGTACAATATCATTTATTAGAAAAACAGAAACAAAATTAATGACTGGTTTACTTTACAAAACTAGAATAAGATTAAATTAATTTTGAAAAAAAGAAATGGGCAAATAATAGAGGAGAGAAATTAATGCAATAGGATTCAGACACAGTTAAAAAAAATCTAAGGAAGCCAAGTGCTTTAAAAATATTAGTATCACTAATAAAACTCTAGCAAAAGAGATAAATAAAAGTAGAAAATCCAAAGTTAACAACAAGAGTGAAAGAGACCTCCAGCTCCCACCAACACTAGATACAGAGTCAGGAAGTGCTGTAAAAATTTTTTTCCTAGTACATTCGGCAAACTAAATGAATAATTCTTTAAACAGCAGAACTTACAAAACTGGAAGAATTAAAAGATAAAATTTAAAAGGAATTATATCTAACAGAGCAATTGAATGTGTTGTTAACCTTTTCACAAAGAAAACTAAGCCGATGTGATTCATCAGTGAACTCTAAGACCTGTCAGCAGTACCTTTCAAGTTATAATCCTTGGGAGATTTCATAGGATTTGCAAAATTAAAGTTATTCTGATAATAACAGCAGGAAATACCTTGCTTTTTCTTATTTTAGTCTTTCTAAGCAGCGCTTTTTGGAAGTGGTTTAACACATGACATTGCCATAGATTGATATGTAAGTAGAAAGTATGATAAGTAGCTGTCTTGTATAAAAATGGAAATCAATACTTGTCAGAAAATATTTTTATATGCTGTTTCATAAAATACTATGTTAATATGTAATAATTCTGTATTTTCTACAAACTAATAAACCAACATTGCACATTTTCTGAATTTTAACTTTTTATATAATGAATTGATAAATATAATTTACATAAACAAAATGTTCTTTGTGATCCTGAATCATACTTTAAAAATTAAATGAGTTTTGAAGTTAAAATGTTTTCAAACCACTAATTTACTAATCTTTTTCAGAAAACAGAGGTACTTAAAAAAAACTCATCTTATTTTTGTGATCAGCATAACACATCTATCAAAGCTGAATATGTTCATTACAAAAATCTAAAGACCAGCATTCTACGAACATAACAGGCAACAATCTTGAAAAGTTGTTAGAAAATCAAATATAGCAATAAATTAAAAGAATAATATGGAAAAAAGAACTAAAAGGATACGTCATGTGTTTTTTTCTAGAAAGGTTGGTATAACATTTGAAAATCACTATTACTGATAAAATTAACAGAAAGAAGATGGTTATAAAAATCAGACATCTTGATAAATATAGAGAAAATTTAATAAAATTCAACAGAATAACACTCAGTTCTCATTAAGCTGGAAACTAATTAGAAAGTGTCTATAAAAGGTTCACTTAATTAGCATTGTGCTCAATAGTAAAATATTGCACACTTCTCTTCAATATCAGGAGCCATGTAAGGGTACTTATTACCATTTTTATTTAGCACGTTCAGTAGATACAAACAAACAGCAAAAGAAGAAAATAAAAGTATTATATTAAATAAGAATAAAATTGTCTTTATTATCATGCAATATGATTTTTGTGACAAAGTCTCAAAATATTGCAAAATGTAATAAAACTAATAAATGAACTTTTCAAAGTTAGAAAGTACAAAGTCAAAACAAAAAAATGAATCGCACTTCTATATATTAACAACTTTTTAAAATTAAAAATCAGTTGTGCTAGCCTTCAAACTAAACTATTATGTACCAAGAACAAGGCATATATATTAAAAGCAGCAGGATACTGCTGAAAGAAAATAAAGATTTAGTAAATGAGAAACAGGCTCAGAAAAGGTCAAATCTTGGTAAGATGTCAATTTCCATAAAATTGAACTATACTTTTGTGCAAATACAATAAAATTTTATTCTAGTCAGCTGTAAAACCAGAATGAAAACACTTTGCTTCTTTTGGGAACTCAATTGATAGGCAGGAAGAAAGCCAGGGACTGTCTGTTCGCTGACCACCAAGAGATGAGCTGCTGTGCTCTGCCACACTAAGCCCTGCATGATGGACTGAGTCCTGTGAAACCAGGTGCCAAAATAAATCCTTACCTAGAGTTGTTTTCCCAGGTATTTTCCCATGTAGCACTAATATTCTAACATAGTACTCACACATTTTTTTTAATTCTTAATACACAAAACAGTGCTCTAGGCTTTGAGTATGACACTGATAAGAAATAAACAGATAAAACAAAAATAAACAAAATATCTAGAAGCATAGACTATGCCTATGGGTGGTGACCCATTTTCTCCATGAAGGCTTCAGCTCCCAAGGGTTGCACAACCTTCACAAACAGCACTATCAACTGATTACCAAGTGTTTAAACACATGAGTGCTGTGGGACATTCACATTCAAACCACAGCAAGAAGTTTATAGTTGAATATAATAGGGGTTGTTTGGCATGAAAGTCAGTTACAAGGAAAATTTTATCACAGAAGTAAGTTCATAACCTCCTTTCATAAAGAATAACTCTCCTAGAATATTCTTATGCTACCTGAAAAAGTTAGTTGAGTCATATATAATTTTAAGCATCAGCTTACCAGTTCTCTTTGACACATTCTTGCTCCAAACTAGTTAATATGTAATGACATTTGCAATTGCCAATTACACTTTATAAGTCATAATTTGTGAATTGTTAAAAATATCTTTATAAAACACACAAAAAATGCAGGGGAAAGGAACACTTATATACTGCTGGTGGGAATGCAAATTTGTGTAGTCAATATGGAAATTAGTATGGGGGTTCATCACAAAACTAAAAATAAAATTATCATATGCTAAAGCTATTATAGCCACTCCTCAGAATACATCTGAAAGAATCTAAGTCAGTGTACATAGAGATACCTGCTGGTACGTACTTACTGAGGCACTATTCACAACAGACAAGTTATAAAACCAACTTGGATACCTATCCGCAGAGGAATTGAATAAAGGAAATGTGAT
>NW_008348613.1:1343217-1361993 GCF_000622305.1 Nannospalax galili
CAGAGAAATGGATATTTCATGTTTTCTCTCATTCACAAAATCTAAATTTATGTATACATACATGAACACATATATGCCGTTTATATTTGCCATAAAAGTAGAAAGGAAGCTATGTGGGTAGAGGAAGGAGTCTAAAGGGACTGGAAATGGAGAATGACAAAAGATAATGGGAGAAAAATAAAAATGCTGCATGTTTTCTTTCATATGAAAATGTAGATCACATATATATGTGTATCTATAAGTCAGTATGAAAGAAGAGAGAGTATTTTAGAGGGAGAGGAAGAAGAGAAGGCCACCAAGAGGTCAGTATGAATAAAGTACAAAGGTATGGAAAACCATGGGGAAACCCACCATTTTATATGATAACTAAGATTGTTATTAATTAAAATCTCTATGTTCCCCAAGTACTACTCTTCCATGTTGCACTGGCACATGTGAGCTGTCAATTACCCTGATTAATAGCATGCGCCATACTGTGGCTTTTGAGTGACAGAGGCTATCCAAAGAGTGCTTTCTATATGTTTGTATAATATAGTCTGTGACTATGTCAGGAATCAGAAAACAAATATTTCCCCAAATTTTATGATTTTAAGGTTAATATTAAAATTCATTTGTATTTCTTGAATCAGAGGCAAGAAGGGATGACCAAAAAAATGCCTGAAAAATGACCAAATTTGATGAGAAGAATGCTGAGAGAATTAAGGATTGCCCCATTAAGCATCATCATTCTGGGAGGTGAAGTGCAGACGTTTGCTCACTCAGGCCACAGTGCGGCTGCAACATTTCTATACTTTAAAGCTTCTATAACTTGATATTAAACAGTTGATTCATGTTGGTTAAATTCCATGCTTTGAAACAGTACTCTTACATTTAGAAACATCAGAAAGGTTATGGTAAAATGTGAATGTCACACCTTAACTGCAATGCCATTTATGCAAAGACAGAGCATTGTGTTTCAGGATGACGAGAAATCTAGAAAAGGTCAAACGGTAGAAGTCTTCATAATTGGAACTGTTTTTCTGTAGTATGAATAAGAGCTCAAAGGTACATATAAATTGTTAAAAGAAATCGTTTTCTTCAAATGCAAGCAGATAAAAGTCAAGAATTGTGAGGAAAGATACATTTTACTACCTTCATTTACATTCATAGACCAGCTAGAGAAATGTAAAGGGAGTTATAAGAGGGGTCATCCAATTGTGATCATCATAAGAAAATGGTATTAGGTGATTTCCTCATAAGTAGAATAAAATTTATGATAAAGAAAATGAAATTTGTAATATATAAAGTTATTCTTTTGTTTCCCAAACTGACATTGTAGAAAATCCATGATGGTTAATTTTTATTTTCCAATTGATTGGATTGAGAGATACCTAAGAGCTTAGTGAAACTTACTTCTGGATGTGTCTGAGAGAATTCCCAGACAAGATTGAATTATGAGGGCTCTCATCTAATGAGCAGATGATCCCTTGATGTATTCATAATATGATAACGTTGTTTTAAGTGGCAGAAAGTAGGAGGCAGGGCCTCATAAGAGGAACTAGGTCACTGGAAACACGTATTGGGTGTTGTATCTTGCCCTAGGTCCTTCCTACACTCCTTTTCTATATGCCTACCATGAGATGAACAGCCTCTGCCACTCTTCTGCCTCCACCCGTTCTGCCTCACCTCAAGCTCAGATATACAGGGCCAAGGGATCATGGCCTGAAACTTCAGAAACTGTGAGTCCAAAGAAATATTTCTTCCACCCAGGTTGTTTCTGTAAGGTATTTTGTTGCAACAGTATGAAATGCAATTAACACAGAAACCTTAGCTTATGAATTCTACTGGAACGAACTAAGACACTGGTATTTTAGAAGGCTGATATTTTAGTGGCATGTAGTATTTTTCTGTTTAATTTTCATGACATGGCCAAAAGTAATATGACCTCAGTGTACTACATATATTTAACATGGTGATAGTTTTCCAAATCAAGCTTTGGTACAAACAACATTGTGCAAAGTAACAAGTGGGCTGAGCTTCTGACATGACCACTTGGGAAGTTCAGTGGGTATGTGGACCAGAGAAACTGAGAGAAATTATAAATAAAAACAACCATTATTTACTCCCTGAAAATGATGCTAAGGACATACAGCAAAAGAACAAGAATTCATTCAAGGATATCTCCCAATATTCAGAAGGCATAGTAATAAGTCTGTGGTATTTGAAACAAAATCTTTTCCCTCTGTCATTCCCTAACTGAGCAACATGGAAACCCCAGTTTATCTAGGTGCAGCCACAACACAGGGCTGTGTCTGCTTCCATCCAGAGGACTTTCTTGGGCAGGAACTAAGCACAGCTTCCATGTTTGGAGTGGTTGTGGTAGAGGGCTGATCTGTTTTCCTCCAGTCAGCACACACTCATGGCTGTAGGGCCTTGACTTGGGCATGGTGCTACAGAGAACACTGGAACCTCAGAGGCCCCTATCAGATCACAGAGTGGTAGATCTGTGTCAGGAGAGGAAAGGACCAGAGGTTAGTGGATCCCCCAAAAAGTTTTTAGCAGCTAGAGGATGTGCATTACTCAGAGAGGAGCATGCTGTTGTCACTGCTCTGTGTTGTAGTTGCAGTTCAGAAATTTCTTCCTTGGGAGAAAGAGCTATGAAAGAGAGAGAGCCTATTTTTTTCCTAAGTAACTCACTTCATTTGCAACCAAATGTGGGGAAATGCTATCCTAGTAGCACTCTCAAAAATCATGGAGATTGTGAAAACGGTGATCCAGGAGGTTGGTCAGTTTATTAGACAGATGTAGATTAAATTATAAGCTACTTAGTTAAAAAAATTTAATTGAGATATTGTAATTTCATGCAACAGTTCCTAATCATATTTAGACTCCCTTCCCCATCCCCCCACTGGACCTCATGTATTCAGCCATACGTGTTAAGTCCTATCCAGTTAAGCATGTGTATCCAGATGTCCTTCAGTGCAAATTCATCCACTGGAGTCTAGTCTGCCCATCTAGATATCATACATAAGGCATACTCTCCCTCACCCAGTAGCAATCAGTCTCCAACAATTCTTGGTCTAGGGCCAGCCCACCACCCATTTCTGTCCTCCCCTCTGGGCCCTTGCTTAATTGAGTTGGCATAGGTCCTGTGCTCCATGGCACCATTGCCACAGGTTCACATGTGCAAACTTCCAGGGGTCTGAAAGCCTCTGCTTAGTGTGTTCATGAGCCATCCCTGGCTCTTACAAATTTTCCACCCTCTCTTCCACAATGTTCCTTGAGCTATAGGTGGGTGAAGTTCAATATTGGAGTCCTATCCAAGGATATACACTCCGCAATCTCTTATTCTTTAAAACTTGGCCAGTTGTAGCCTTCTGTGTGCATGACACTCTGTTGTATAAGGAAGCTTTACTGGTGAGAATTGATGGATGCATTAGTTTTCTCTCTACCCCTTGTTTCACTATGTTCATGAGCCTTAGGTGCAGCAGTTCAACTGGAGATGTGTCACCTAGTGCTGAGCATCTCTCTGTATCTGATGAGTTGTAAAATTCTTCAGTAGCCCCCATCAGTTGCAAAAAGGAGCTTCTTTGATGGGTGGTATACAGTATACTTGTCTAAATATAAGGATCTATATTTACCATATGGTAAGAAGTTTCATTTGTCTGGAGTTATGAAAGAGATATATATATATATTTTTTTTCTAGGATCTATGTCCTTTCCTGCCATGTGTATTAGGCTGAGTTTACAGTGCCACCTGTGAGTTCTCTCCCATTGAAAGGGCTTTAAGTCCAATTAAATAGTTGTTGATGATTCCCCAGATAACAGTGCTATTAATGCACCAATAGAGGTAGTTTGCTGTGCCGGTCATTATGATTATTGGGCTTTAGGACAGGGTTGGACCACTGGTTGTTTTTCTACCTTGGTAGTTTGCATATTATCATCTAGCATCATGATATTTAAACTTTAGGCAAAAGGCTTCCACGTCAGTTCCTGCTCCATTGCTCCAAATACTGTATCCGAAGTATATCCTGCCTTCAGCAGTACGGTCTTATCTACTAGTTCTGGGAGATACTCAGGTTGGCAATAGCCTGTGTTATTTTGGGAGTCTCCTGGACTTCTCTCACTAACCACTCATAGGGAGATCTCTTCTGTCTACTGTCTGGCTCTGAATTCCTTGCCAAGTAGCTCCCAAGTACGTATATATTCACTAATGTTTAGACATTGTATGTGTATTTCTCATGGGGTTTGGGGGGCATCATGTTTCCCTCTGGGTTCCCTAGACTCCCAAGATTCATTCATCTCCCATCCAGCCTCCCTCTCTGGCCCCACTACCCCCATTATCCCCACCCTCCCCCAGTAACATCTGCCTTCTACAATCCCCCCTTTCCTGACTACCCTTCCCCCCCTGCCACGCATGTCCCTCACTCCTCTCCTACCTGACGAACACTCCCACTTTCCCCACCTCCTGCCTGGTAACATCTGTTCCCTACTATCCCCTTTTCAGGTTTTTTCTTTTCCTTTACCTCCATGTATCCTTTCCATTTTCCTAATTCCTGGTGTTATATCAGAATATATATACTCGCATCTTAGGGACTGGTGCTACATCTGCAAATGAGGAAGAACAAACATCGCTTGCCGTTCTGCATTTGTTACTTCACTTAGTGCAACACTCTCTAGTTCCATCCATTTACCTGCAAATTTCATAATTTCATCTTTTCTTACTACTGCATAGAACTCCACTGTGTAAATGTATCACATTTTCATTATCCATTTGTCAGTTGAGGGACATTTATGTTGTTTCCATTTCTTAGCTATTGTGAAGAGAACAGCAACAAACATGGATGTATAGGTACCTCTACAGTATGATGAGTCCTGTGGGTGTATACCAAGGAATGGCATAACTGGTAGGCTCATTTTTAGTTTTTTGAGAGTTCTCAGATTATTTTGCATATTGGTTATAGGAGTTTGCATTCCCACCAGCAGTGAATGAGTGTTCCTCTTTCTCCACATCCTCTCCAGCGTTTGGAGTATTTCATTCTCTTGATCTTAGCCAGTCTGACTGGGGTAAGATGGAATCTTAAAGTGGTCTTTATCTGAATTCAGCACTTCTTAAGGTAGTTTTTAGTCATTTTAAGATTTTTGTTAAAGAACTTTCTTGTTCAGGTCTATAGCCCATCTTTTTATTGGGTTGTTTATTTTGTTGTTGTTTCTTTTTGGGTTCTTTTTATGTTCTGAATATTAATCCTCTGTCAGATGTGTAGCTGGTAAAGATTTTCTCCCACTCAGTGGGTTTCTTCTTTCCTTTCTTGGTTGTTTCTTTTGCTGTACAGAAGCTTTGTAGTTTAATGAGGTCCCACTTATTGATTGTTGAACTTATTGCCTGAGTAGCTGGCATCCAATTTAGAAAGTCCTTTCCTATACCTATATCTTGGAGGGTGCTGCTAATGTTTTCTTCTAGCAGTTTCTGAGTTTCAGGTTTTATGTTGAGGTCTTTGATCCATTTGCAGTTGACTTTTTTGCCGGGTGAAAAATAAGGGTTCAATTTCATTCTTCTGCAAGTGGAAATCCAGTTAGCCAGCACCATTTGTTGAAGATGCTGTCATTCCTCCTTTGTGTGTTCTTAGCACCTTTGTCGAATATCAGGTGGTTGAAATTGCATGTACTCGTGTTTGGGTCTTCTGTTTTTTTTTTCATTGATATACATGTCTATTTTTGTGCCAGTACCATGTGTTTTTTTTCTTTTTTTTATGACTATAGCTCTGTAATATAACCTGAGATCTGGTACAGCCATCCCCCCCAGTGTTGTTCTTTTTGCCCAAGATTCCTTTGGCTATTTGGGGTCTTTTTGTGATTCTATATTAATTTTAGGATGATTTTTCCAGCTCTGTGAAGAATGTTGTCGGTATTTTGATTGGCATTATATTGAATCTATAAATTGCTTTTGGAAAGATGGCCGTTTTCACAATATTGATTCTACCAAAACACAAGCATGGTAGGTCTTTCCATCTCCTAGTGTCATCCTCTATCTCTTTCTTTAGAGTTTTGAAACTTTCATTGTAGAGATCTTTAATGTCTTTGTTAGGTTTATTCCTAAATATTTTTTTTTGAAGCTATTGTGAATGGGAGGGTTTCCTCAAGTGCTTTTTCTGATTGCCTGTTATTGGTATGTAGAAAGGCTACAGATTTTTGCAAGTTGGTTTTGTAATCTGCCATGTTACTGAAAGTATTAATCATTTCTAACAGTTTTCTAGTGGAATTTTTGGGATCTCTTATGTCATATCGTCTGCAAATAGAGATAATTTGACCTCTTCTTTTCTAATTAGTACTCCTTTAATTTCCTTCTGTTGTCTTATTTATCTTGTAAGAGTTTCAAGCAGTATATTGAAAAGGAGTGGAGAAAATGGACAGCCCTGTCTGGTTCCTAATTTTAATGGGAATGTTTTCAGTTTTTCTCCACTTAGAATGATGTTAACTGTGGGTTTGTTGTATTTAGCTTTAATTATGTTGAGGTATGTTCTCTCCAGACCAATTCCTTCTACGATTTTTAACATAATGCACATTGGATTTTGTTAAATGCCTTTTCTGCATCTATTGAGATCACCATGTGATTTTTGTCTTTAAGTCCATTTACATGTTTTATTTACATTTATTGACTTACGTATATTGAACCATTGCATCTCTGGAATAAAACCAACTTGACTGTGGTGGATGATCTTTTTGATATGTGTCTGAATGTGGTTCACAAGATCTTTGCATCTATGTTCATTAAGGATATGGGCCTATAGTTTTCTTTTTTTGTTGTATCTTTACCTGGTTTTGGCATTAGAGTGATACTGGCTTCATAGAAGGAGTTTGGGAGTTCGCCCTGTGTTTCCATCTTTTTGAATAATTTAAGCAGTATTGGTTGTAGATCTTCTTTGAATGTGAGGTAGAATTCTGCTGTGAATCCATCTGGGCTTGGGGTTTTTTTAGTCGGGAGGTTTTCTATTACTGTTTTAATTTCCTTATTTGTTATGGGCCTGTTTAGGCTGTCGATCTTTTCTTGTTTTAACTTTGGCGGTGTCCATGATTTTAGAAATTCATTCATTTCTTTTAGATTTTCAAATTTACTGGCATATAGATTTTTAAAATATCCCCTTACAATATTCTGAATTGTGTGTGTGTGTGTGTGTGTGTGTGTTGTGATGCTTTCCCTTTGATCTCTGATTTAATTGATTTTGATTTGCATTTTCTTTCTTTTGGTTAACTGGGCTAAGGGTCTGTCTATCCTGTTTAACCTTTCAAAGAACCAACTCTTAGATTCATTGATTTTTTGTTTTGTTTTCTTTGTTTCTAGTTCATTAATTTTTATTCTGATTTTTGTTATTTCTTCTCATCTACTAGCTTTGGGGTTGGTTTGTTCTTGCCTTTCCAGAGTCTTGAAATGTACTGTTAAGTCATTTACATATGCTCTTTCAGATTTTTTAATGTAGGCACTAAGAGCTATAAATTTCCCTCTTAGGATTGCTTTTAGGGTGTCCCAGAGGTTTTGTTGTGTTGTGTTCTCATTTTCATTTAGTTTCAGGAATACTTTTATTTTTTTCTTAATTTCTTCTTTGATCCATTTAATCTCCATGAGATTGTGTAGTGACTAGAGCTTCTTTTGCTGTTGATTAGAATCTATATTGCACTGTGGTCTGATAGAATGCATGGAATTATTTCCATTTTCTTTTTTGTATTTGTTGATTTTGTTTGCATCCCAGAATGTGGTCAATTTTAGAAAAACTTTCATGGGCTGCTGAGTGTATGCTTTGGTGCTTGGATGGAATATTCTGTAGATGTCTTTTAGGTATATTTCATGTGAAATGTCATTTAATTCAAATGTTTCTCTTTTTATTGTTTGTGCAGTTGACCGGTCTATTGAAGATGGTGGGGCATTAAAGTTACCTACTTACTGAGTTGGGGTTAATCTCTGTTTTATAGTCCTGAAGTACTGTTTCTATGAAATTAGGTGCTCCAGAGTTTGGTGCATAAATGTTCATGATTATAATATCTTCTTGGTCAATTATTCTTTTGATTAGAATGAAGTAACTCTCTTTATCTCTTCTGATTAGTTTTAATTTGAAGTCTATTTTGTCAGATATTAGAATCACAATACCTGTTTGCTTCTTAGAGCCATTTGTTTGGATTTTTTTTTTCCTTCCTTTCACCCTAAGGTGAGATGAGCCTCTTGACGACAACAAAAAGATGGGCTTTTTTTCTTGATCCATTCCACTAGCCTGCGTCTTTTGATAGGGGAGTTGAGGCCATTAATATTTAGTGTTGTTATTGAAAGACATGTATTGAATACTGTCATTTAAATTTCTATGTATTTGTGGCCCTATTTTGTGTTTCCAGTATTATACCTTTCTTTGTTTTCTTTCTGTATCCTCTTGGGTATACTCATTCCTTTCTTCGGTCCTTTGTATTGCTTCAAGTATTCTCTGTAAGGCTGGTTTGTTGGACATGAATTCTTTCAGCCTATCCATGTCATGAAAATTTTTTCATTCCCCTTCAACCATGATAGATAGTTTTACTGTATAAAGTAGTCAGGGTTGGCATCCATGGTCATTTTGAAATGGGAGTACTTTGGTCCAGGCTCTTCCAGCTTTCATAGTTTGCATTGAAAAGTCAGATGTAATTTTGATGGGTCTACCTTTATATGTAACTTGTTGCTTTTCTCTAGCAGCTTTCAGTACCCTCTCTTTCTTCTGTACATTAATGTTTTTACTATGATATGTCATGGGGACTTCTTGTTCTGGTCATGTCTAATTGGTGTTCTCTGTACTTCTTGAATCTCTATAGGTAAGTCTTCCCTTAATTTAGGGAAGTTTTCTTCTATAATTATGTTGAAGATCTGTTCAATGCCATTGACCTGAGATTCTTCTCCTTTCTGTATGTCTATAATTTGCTTGGTATTTTCATGTTGTCCCACATTTCCTGAGTGTTCCATTTCTGTGTGATTTTTTGTTGTTGTTGTTGTTTTGGTTTTTTTTTTTTTTTTTACTTTATATAGTCTTTGCTTGAGGAGTTCAGATCTCCAACTTTATCATACAGTCTTGATATTCTGTTTTCCATTACATTCATTCTGCTTGTGAGGCTTTCTCCTGTTCTTTCTAATCAGTTTATTGAGTTTTTTTCATACTATGTTCATTTTGGTTTGGCTTTTCCTCACTATTTCTATCTTTTGTGTAAATTCACTTTTCAAGTCATGAATTATTTTGATATTCCATTAATCTGCATATTTGTATATTCTCAGGATTCCATCACAAGTTTATCCTTTCCTCTTTGAGTTCATAGAGTTATTTGTCTATGTTTTCTTTAAGTTATTTGATCATGTTTATGATTGTTTAAATTCTGTGTCCTGGGGTTCCTTTAGTTCTCATTGTAGTGCACTTCTGTAAAACTAGTGGGTTTGTTTGGGTCATATTTTCTTGTTTTTTCATATTATTTGTATTTTTACATTGACATTTAGGCATATGGATTATCTTTGTTGATTCTGTCCAGTAGGAATGTATACTCTGCTTTTGTTTAATTTTGGTTCTGTTTATGTAGCTTGGTTGCTTTTTGTTCAGGTATGGAAAATAAATTGGTGTGTGTTTTAGGTTTTTACAGGGTAGTAGACTGGTCTGGGTGGATGGTGGGACAGAGTAGTAGTTAGGCTGGTCGGGTTAGTATGGGGACTTGTCTGTGTGAGACAGATCAGGGGTCTGTGGAGTCTGTGTTATGGAGTTTGCCTAGTCTGGGTTAGGAAGCTAGTCCAGAGTTCTGAAGCAGAGGAATTGGAGCCCACCTGGGTCGAAGGCTGGCAGGGAAAAGGATGGGGATGGGTGAGAGGAATGGAATAGAGATGCAGTGGGTGGGATCTGACTTGCCAGAGTTCTGGCTGGGCAGGTCTGTCTGGCTGATCAGGAGCCAGGGAGGATGCAGATGGTGGAACCACCTGAGTAGGGATTTAGCAATCTATGTTAGGGTGTTTAGCTAGTCTGGATTAGGAAGCTCAAGCTACTTAGTTTTTTGGAAAGAACTATGAAAAAATAAACAGCTGAAAGGAGCCTACCTGGTGTCAAGTACCAGCCTCAGCAATAATCCTTTCAAAGGAACCTACATTCCATTGGTTTACATGACAAAGTAAATTCTTACCAAAGAACCTTTTCTTTAGATGAAGAGCAATGAATAGAGATTGAAATCTGGTTTGGCGATTAGGAAGCTCAAGCTACTTAGTTTTTTGGAAAGAACTATGAAAAAATAAACAGCTGAAAGGAGCCTACCTGGTGTCAAGTACCAGCCTCAGCAATAATCCTTTCAAAGGAACCTACATTCCATTGGTTTACATGACAAAGTAAATTCTTACCAAAGAACCTTTTCTTTAGATGAAGAGCAATGAATAGAGATTGAAATCTGGTTTGGCCAGGGAGATAATCAGAGAAAGTCCTGTTCAAATCACTGTCATCCCAAGGTGACTCTACACAGAGACTGCTGTGGTCCTGAAGAAGCAACACTAGAGGCTTAAAATAGGGAACAGAGATTTTACTGGACTAGTTCAGTTGGGAACTGAACAGATGGCTCAGTAGGGTTATGAGCTCTTTCTACAGTTCCAGAAGATCTGAGTTTAAATATTCAAAAGGTGGAACTATCTCAAATGCTGATTGCCTAATGAATGGTTATTCTAAATGTGTATATCCATACAATGAACATACTTTGTCCAAAAATAAGAATGAAGTTTGAACACTGTGCTACATCATGTTTTCTAAGTTTATGGCTATGGCCACAAATATGTGTGAATTGAAAATCATGTAGTTATTTTTTTCAGGTTTTCCGTTTGGTTATCTTTGAAGAAGCTTTTGTTCAGGCTCTTAGACCATTTTTTAAATCTTAATTGTGAATATATTTGGTTTGCTGTGACCTGCATGTCCTTACAGATTTTGGATATTTAATTCTTATCAGTTATATGGTTTGCCAATATTTGCTCTCATTTTATAGGTTTCCTCTTCAACTCCTTGATAGGTTGTTTTGCTGTTTAGAAGTTTACGCAGTGATGTAAAGTCACCTGTTTATTTTGGGGTTTGTTATATTTATGAAATTGTTATCAAGACTGAATGCGTGCATGCTTACTCCTCAGCTTAGTTTCCTCACTCTGCAGCCCTGGCCAAACCCAGGGAACGGCATCATCGACAGTGGGCTTGGTCTTCAACATAATCAAGGCAGTCACCTACAGACAGTCCCATAGACCAACCTGAGCTAGAAAATCCCCTCATTAGACTCTCTTCCCAGGTGATTCAAGAGTATATCAAGTTGACAATAAAAACTAACCATCATAAAGACCAGCATCAACAAGTATTTTTCCAAATGTGACTTTAGGATGTTTTACAGTTTAAGTCTGTAATCAATTTTGAGTTTATTTTATATGCTATAAATAAGTATCTAATTTCATTCTTTTGTATGTGTTATACAGCTTTCCCAGCAACACTTGTTGAAGAAACTAACTTTTTTCCATTGTGTATTCCTGTTTCCTGCTGAAAATCATTTAACTGTATATGTGTATATGTGTATATTTATTTCTGGGTACTCTATTCTGTTCTGTTTGTCTATAAATTAGTTTTTATGCCATACTGTTTGGATTAATATTGCTTAAGAATATACTTTTTAACCAAGTGATGCCTCCAGCTTTGTTCTTTTTTAAGATCATATTTTCTTCTCGGTGGTCATTTGTGGTTGAATATGGACTATAGCATTGTTTTTACTACGTCTGTAAAATAATGCCACAAGATTTGCTAGACATTGCCCTGAGTCTATAGATCACTTTGAATGATGTATAAATTTTCATAGTATTAAATCTTCTAATCCATAAGCACAGATATCTTTGTATTTGTCTCTTTATTTTCTTTCATCAATGTTTTATAGCTGTAGCATTCAATATTTACTTCCTTTTCTTAATTTATTCATCATTACTAATATTTAAAAAAATAGAAATCAAAATCACAATGAGATATCACCTATACTTGACAAGAAAGCTAATGTCAAAACAAACAAAAAGAGGCAACTATTGATAAGGATGTGGAAGAAACTGGAATCGTAACACATTAGTGAGAATGCAAAATAGTAAATGTACTACAAAAAACAATGTGGCAGTTCCCCCCAAGAAAGTAAAAGTAGCGCTAACAGCAAATGTAACAGCTATGTAACTTTAAAAAGAAGGGTTTATTTCAGCTTACAGTTTGAGGGAATGCAGTCCATCATAGCAAGGAATGGAATATATAATGGAATGCTTTAAAAGAAGGAAATCCTGTGAGATGCAAAAACATGGATGAAGTTGGAGAATAGTTTGATAAAAAAAAAAAAAAGAAGTCTACCACAGGAAAATACTACATGCTATATGAATTTTTTGAGTAGTCAGATTCTAAGGAATATAAAAAGGGTTGGAGAGAAGGCCTATTGGTTAAGAGAACCGGCTGCTCTTGCAGCAGATCCAGGTTCAATGCCCAACACCCACATGGTGGCTAACAGCTATCTCTGACTCCAGTTGCAGGGAAATCTAATGCTTTCTTCTGGCCTCTGCAGGCAATGCACATCATGGGGGCACTTCCATGCAGGCAGTACACTCACATACATAAAATAAAAGTAATCAATAAAAGATTTTAAAATAGATTCATAAACTCTGTGAGTATAATGGTAGTTGCTAAGGGTTGGGAGAAGGGGAGTGATAATTTTTTACTTAATAAGTATAAAGTTTTACTTTATTCATATAAAGCAAGATGAATAAACTCTAGAGATCTGCTGTATAATCTTGTATGTGTGGTCTACAATGCTATATTGTATATTTAGAATGAAAAAAAATGAAGAAGGTAAAGTTCATAATAAGCATGCTTACACAATAAAATTAAAGTTAAAAAGTTTGAATTGAACACTTTAGATGTATGTGTTTTAGTATGTGAATTAGTTCCCAAAAATATTTTTTCAAGTAATGGATATTTTCTTACAACATAAACATTTTCACTTGATTTGAAATTAGCTGTCATGATTAGACATTACTCAAGATCAAAAATATTTTTAATAGAAAATAGGGTAAATTAGGAAGCAAAAAATCATCAAATAGTCAATTCCTAAGGAAAGAGAATTGCAAAGTATATGGACTAAAGAGTGTGCCTATTTTATTTCCTGTCATAAAGGGAGTATAACCCCTGAATGAGAGATGACAGTAGAGATAGTTGGTCACAGATTTGTGGAATATAACAAGAAGAAAGAAATTTGAGCCTTTCCTAGGACACTTCACACAAGGGGTCCAAGATATATGTAACAAAACACCTATCATCACAGAATAAACTTAGAGCACAATTCTAAGTTTTGATCCCTTGCCCCTGTTGAGTAATTAGTGATGCTAAAAAGGAAATGGACACCAGTGAAGCAGAGCCAGGTGTAACTGAGTTTTCACACATTCCCTGAGTACTGAGGACTGAAGACACCATGCTCCATCCAAATATCTCAAACAGCAGCTCAGCCCTTACTGGGTGTTTTAAGGTTGTATATTAAGCTCATTGTTGCTTCACCTTCAGAAATACCAAGAGAAACTAGAAATCATGATTTTTGTACACACTCCCCTGATTTTTAAACTTCAGAAAATTCAAACACATGCATATATGTTGGTTTTGATGTAAGATCTAGCAGCTTTTCTCTCAAGGTTTTGTTCCTTTAGAATTTAATCAGGGTTATTTCCTACACATTCAGTGATATTAATAAGCCAAGATTTTATTTGGATCTTGGCACTGTCATGGAAGAATTAAGAAATATAGAGGATATGCCCTTGTAGAATATTTCCAGAGAGAATTTATCAATGAGTCATTGTTCTCAGAAGAATAGACTTCTGTTCTCTGTGTTACTTAGGATCCCTTGAGGCCTTGACGGCCATTTTTTTTTTTTCCAGTTTTACTTCCCAGTGGTCAGTTCTTTGAATTATGTTTACTTATTGCTAGAAAAGCACTTTTTTGATACATAAATTTGAAAACTTCAGACACAAATAAATGAAGATGGGTTGTTTCAATTCATCTCCGTACAGGATATGGATCCCCACAACTCTACAAACTGATGATTCAGCTTTCCCTACTAAGAGGTGATTAGGATGGAACAAAATTGCTAGGCTTTCCAAAAGCATTTCAAAGAGAGCTCATCAAATTTGAAAAAAATATATTCTCTAGTCATTTAATGAATCAGTTATTAAGAAAATCTTGAGAATCTAAAATCTACAAAGGAGGTAAGGGTGGGGGAGAGGGAGCCACTCATGTTTTCATCTTACCCTGGACAGGCATTTTCCACATTCAGTATGTGAAACTCTGCAGTTACTCCAGAACACCAGTGCCTGTCGAACAGGTGGTTGAGGAGCCAAGGTGTGCTAAATGCCAAAACAGAAACAGATGAATTTGTCCTTTGAGATTCTATTTCATGGACCCCATTGTCTTAGAGTCTGCTATCTACCAAGTCAAGGTGTATTTTAGAGATGCATCTTTCTAAGGCTGAAATCCTCTCTAGAATAAGAAGACATTCCTTGGTTCTGTCCATTTCTTCAAAAGAAATGCTTTTTAGCTTACAATAAATCTTGTATTACACAGTGCTTTACAAAGTCAGCCAATTTCTGGCCCCTAAAGACTTTCTCCAGTAATGTCCCATATCCGTTCCCTTGAATGCCCAAATTTGTTGGACTTGGTAAAAAATGTCATCAATCAGGACCTTGCAGTCAATAATTGTGTGGGGACTGTTCCTTGAGCAGCACTGGATGGTTATTCTAACACAAGGCATTCAGCATCTTTAGAGGAGAAGTAAGGAATCACAGCAGGATGATTTTGCCTGTATTTGCAGCCGAGTGGGTCTTGCTCACTAATGGCTGGAAGAATATTGTTGAAAAATGACTAAAATAATATTAAAATGAAGTTTACATTAATTTTATTCAACAATTATTGGTGAATGCAAAGATGATCAAGATGTAGTTTTTATCTTTAAAAAGACTCAACCCAAAGCATGATTTTTGCCTTTAAAAAGGTTAAATATCTTATCTATCAAACTCAAAAACAATAGCAAAGTATTCTCTCTAAATTTTTTTTAGCTTTGAAGTTAATTGGAAGATTTTTTTCCCATAGTTGATAAAGTAAGTCTTATCAATTTGAATAAATTAGGTTTATAAATGATAGTTCTGGTTGTATGAGTGTCCCCCTGTTCCTAAATAATGTTTTGCAAAACACCTAGTAGTATTCAAGAATTAGTTTTGTCACTTTCCTAGATTTATGCTTCTTTTTTAAACCCAGATGAATATGAATTTGTTTGCTCAGGTCTCTACCTATAATAATATGAAAGGCAACATCATTACATAGAAATCGGGTCCTTTCCATGTACCTGGATCATGAAGCCATTTAATTTTCACAAAACTGTATGAGATGGGTATTGTTTGAGGGCCACAATACACAAGGGGTTACACATGTTGCTCAGGGTCACATAGTAAGTGGCCGAACTGTCTTACCAACCCAGGCACCTTTAGTCACTGTCCACTTCCTCTGCTTGCTAGCACTCCCGTTTATCCATCCTATACTGTTAGCCTATGTTATGCAAGTCTATATTCATGCTAGAATTTTCTCTCTAAGCATAATGTTGTATTTCATTGGCATCTGGCTGGCCACGTCTGACAAATTCATAGAAAGATTGATGTTTGAAACGAAGGATAGACTTGTCATTTGCTGTCCTGGGCTGTATTTTAGATCCTGTATTCCTTTCAAATCAGAACTTTATTAATACAAAGCACACTTTTTTCAACCATTAGCCAAATATATCTTGAACTAAGCGAAACTTTACTGAGAATTTATTGCCATTCTTCTAAAGGATCCAGTTGTTGACAAAAAGCCGTACAGCCTGCTTCTTCACTCTTGGAGTTATTAAGCCATCATCTAGAATCCCAACAACCCTAAGGCCGCCTTGCTGAGGGTACCACACACTGGTTTTCTAGGCTACACTCCCAGTTGAGTGCAGTTTTCTGAGTCTCTACTGTGGTACTGAACAAATGAATGATGGATTCTTGGAAGCTCCAAGCAGTTTATACACAAGTTAAACATCTTTTGTTCAGTACTCTGTTGTCATCATCCTGAGATTCTTGTTTTTTGTCAAGCGGCTTTTCAAGTTCATCCTGCATTGGTTCCCACCAATTATTTACATCATCTCATTGCACTAAATTGTATAATCTTTGAAATTGTTCACTACTTATCTCTTGCTCAGTATTCCTATCTCCTCACTTTGATTCTGACTGAAAAACGGTCCAAATTTCTTTCTTGGCTTCCCATAATTCCTCCATAGTCCTCTTTATAGGTATCGATATGATCTGAGACCGTGGTGTAGAAAAGAACATGGCATTCTTAGTGTTTACATTCTTATCAGAGCAGCAAAGGACCCTGAAGGCCAGTGAGTTTATTTATCTGTTTTTCTCCAGGTACACCTCTTACTGGGTGTCTTGGTGGTGTCAGACACAGTAGAGAGTACCTTTAGTTCAAAACTACGGATAAACCGCCATAGACAAAAGGGTATTTGTCTTCCACCTCTATTAGTGTGGTTGACGATTGTCACAGGTTCAAATCAATAAAACGAATTTAGTTTTCCATAAAGCAATTATAAAGTTTTCCATAAAGCGATGACAAGAGAGCAGGTATAGTAGTCTTATAAACTTGGATTTTGTTATTTTATTTTATTGTAAATAGATCTGTGTAGCTCAGTGTGACTTCAAACTCACAATCTTGTTTCAGCTTCCTAAGTTATGTGCCACAACACTTAATTTACAAATTAAATTAGTAAGAAGTATCAACTCAAAAGGCACTGGGGTAAGTCTAATAGCTTAACTGGCTTACTTTAATAACAACAAAATGTTTTAATGAATTTCTTATAAAAAAGATGATTAATAACGTCAAGGGAACTAATGTCAGAATGCTAATGGGAAGTACAAAAAAAAAAAAAAAACCCAAACTGAATTAAAAGAATTAAAGGAAGAGTAGAGAGAAAGGAAATATATATTTGTATTTAATAAAAAGGAAAAAACACTGCTTCAATGTTCTTTTGAATTAATTTTGCCTAAAGCATTATTATAAATGATATCCACCTCATACAACTACTTGAATACAATACTCTTATAAACAGACAATAACAAGTTGTAGAGATAAGCCTTGACACACCGTAAAATAACTTTTGGTAGGTAAGGGTTTAGGAGGTCTTTGGATATGGTTTCCTGGTATACATCAAACATTTGTGAATGAACTGTGGGTGTGCAGAACATTTGGAAAGCTAAGTCATGTCTCTAATGTCTAACAGATCTGCTTACAGCAGACAAGAATTCATTCCATCCTTTGTTCTTTCTAAAATAGTGAAGGGCTGCTCTGTGACTGGGAAGAGTCTAGACTTTGACAGAAACACTGAAACACATACACAGTTCTCTGCTTTTCGTACACTTTAGATGATGAAAGTAATTTCCTCTCTGTGATTTTCGCATTCAGAGACACCTTGTAAAGGACAGTTAAACCCAACCAGCAATGAAAACTGAGCAACATCTGTTGTTCATGTTTTTACTTATTCGCAAGTTACTGTTCACCAAATTTGTTCAACAATTGCCTGATTAGACAAAAGTACCCTTTGTCCTAACTGAAGCAGTGATCCACTTTGGTATTTCTGAAACAATATACCATTTTACTCCAAAGAGATTACAGGGTGGGTTTAATGACAAAGGAAGCACTTTATGCCACTATTTGAACAGTACCATCTGTTGAAACTTGCAATGCTGTTGCTCCAGACTCTTTAGAATTCCATATTTAAACTTCCCCTAGTCCCAGGAGAGCTGATATGAGCGCTGCCTAGAATGCAGGGACGAGATGGTCAGTCTCCAAACCCAGACATTCTGAGCTAGGTGTCAAGAGAGAAACAGTCCCAACTCAGTAGCAGCTGTTATGACAAGATGGAACTTTCCTGATTTCACTTTGCAAGGCACACTGGAACCTAAACCACAACTGGACAGCGGTTGGATGTTCAGTTACTGGAGTAATGGAGTGTCCTTGCAGTGTGTTTGTATAGGAAGCAGCTGGTGGGGCCGGGTAGCATTCTAGGTGTGTTGAGTAGCTGCTTTTGTTCATGTCTTGATTAACTAGAGTAAAAGGTAAATTTTTTTTCTTCAAAAACACTGTTCTTTCTGTAGAAGAGCTTTTTGGGTAGGATAAGTTCAAGAAAAAAATAACATCGATTGTTATTCAGGAAAATGAAGGGGAAAACAAAAAGCTCAGCCCTGGAAAAATGGTGTTCACCATAAATCTACAGTAATTACCATGGAATTTTGACTATGCTGGCATTAGGAGGGCCATAGTCTGTGGTTTGTCCCTTTATTTCATCTGTCTGGCCTACTCCCACCAGCAGTTAACAGAAAACAAATGTTACTGATTTTAAGGGAAATGGTTATGTTGTATTTCTTTTGTTCACAATTGACAATTTCATGGGAAATAAGAAAGAGATAAGGGAAAATCGTAGCGCTAATCATAATGATTAAAAATGGGAAGATAAAATGCTACCTAACTTATCTTAAATAAATGGGGAAATGTAAATACCACTAACTCTTTTTTCAGGCTTTGTATGGCAACACAAAAAATATAGACATGGAACCCAAAACATTGTCTATCTCTCATCTATCTATCTATTTACCTATCTATCTATCTATATCTATCTATCTATCTATCTATCTATCTATCTATCTATCTATCTATCTATCATCCACC
>NW_008348613.1:1362126-1366584 GCF_000622305.1 Nannospalax galili
TCTATCTATCTATCTATCTATCTATCTATCTATCTATCTATCTATCTATCTATCTATCTATCTCTCTATCATCTATCATCTGTCTACCATCTATCTATCTATCTATCTATCTATCTATCTATCTATCCATCCATCTATCATCTATCATCTGTCTACCACCATTTTTGGTTCTGTTCCATTATTTACCTCTTCAGATCTCAAGGACTCTGTTGGCTTTGAGTTCAAACAAGATAAATTTTATATCCATCTTATCATATTTTTGAACATTTTAAAACGATAGCTGAGTTATGAGTCATTGCCAAACTTTTTGGCATCATTGTACCAAGAGCACATAGCATGTTTTCTACCTGTCGATGTAAATTATTGCCTGCACACAGAACTCCAGGAACGATTTGGCTTCCTGCCCACACAAATGACTTCTCATCCTTCAGGTTTCAATTTAATGCCAGTGTGTACTATAAGATGTATGTTCAATCCTACAAATGAGTTGCATGTGAATTTCAATTTCAGAAAACCTGGACTGAATTTTAAAAGAAAACATTTGAGATCTATTGTAGAAAAGGTGGCTGTGTGCTAGTTGCATTCTAAATATACTATAGGATCAAGAATGCTGATAGAATTTGGTCAGAAAGGAAAGAAGGAAGAAAAAGAGGGATGAAGGAAAGGAGGGGGAGGAGGGGGGAGGGAGGGAGAGAGAGAGAGAGAGAGAGAGAGAGAGAGAGGGGGGGAGGAGGGGGGAGAGAGAGAGAGAGAGAGAGAGAGAGAGAGAGAGAGAGAGAGAGAGCAAGGGAAGGGAGGAAAAGAGCTTCAGTTTTTCATCTTATTTTTCCAAAGGTCTAAAAGATACATTGTTAGATTTTTAGTTTCCATTTTTCCTTCCAATTTCTCTTCTCTTGTCTTCTAACCACTAGCTTAGTAAGCAAGCCAAGTTAAAAGAAGGTATATTGTCTTGAATAGGAAGTTAATGATTCAGAAAGTAATTGTTGTATAGGCAAAATCTAATCCAAGCTCAAACCAGAAAAGCACTTTAAACTTCCTTGTTTCATGCTGAGATTCTGTTACTAGATGAAGATCTATATGAAACATATTGAAATGTATTCCAAATGTATCATATTAAAACATTGCCAAAAAACTATTAATATAGCAAGAAACATTTGTTTCTGCAAGTTCATTTTAATATAAAAGGTGAAAATATAAAAAGTAAACAAACAAAATGCCAAGATACATGAAAAAAGCATCAAAATGTAGGATAAGCTGAGGAAAGCAACGTTTTGAAGTGAATGAAAACAAGGAATGTATGTGTCTCATTGTTTTATATTAGCAAAAGTAGAGCAGCAGTCTATTGGCCAGAAGCCCAGGAAGCACGACAGTGCAGGCATTCTCCTTCACTAGAATCCATGCACCCCTGTAAAAGCCATCATTTACTTGGGCCAGGTAATAACATAGGTAATAAATATGGCATGCTCTGCCTACTTAGGCCAGGTTTATTTTAGTGACCTTTCACTCAACTGTAGAAAGGAATCAACAAAATGAAATAGTATTTAAATGATTTTTTTCTTAAGTTTTAGGAGACAAAAATGCTAATGTTATATAACAGTTCTTCCTTATTAATTTTCCTTCCAGTTCAGTCTAATTTAAAGCTTGGCTGTTGGGTTGCAACTTTGTCACTCACTATGATTCTGTTTGATTGCTGAGAATATGGAACAATACCAGTTGCTTTATATTATACTAAAATCTGATGAGCAAAGAAAAAGACATTGATGATAAGATTTTAAAATTGTTGCTGGAAGTCATCCCTCTAATCTTTAGCACTTAGGTAATGTTTTATCATTCATTATATATTGCCATTAACTTTTATTGTTTATGTTAGTCTATGGCTCAAGCTAGAAGTTTCTTGAAGATAAGGAAATTAAAGCATCCACCATTGCTTTAACACTTTAGATGTTGATACATGGCCAAGGCATCTTTGAGGACTTTAACTTTTCATGCCCACACAGAGTTTGAGTCAATTCCTGCTAGTGGTATCAATAATCCCTCCCTTGACTATCAATCATATGTCCACAGAATTGTAGAACTGAAAGTTACATCCCATATAATTAACCCTCTTACCTCACAGACAAGAAGACCAAGACTCAGAGCCATTAAATGTTTGGCCCAAAGTCAGGTGGAGGATTCACAGCTTTCAAGCATCAGAAAAGGGTTCATCTTCTATTTGAGTAAACTCTGGCCCAGACACCTGGTGGGTGTTGGCAGCATGCCTTAACAAGGATCATAACTGATGAATGGACATTTGTGTTTTATTCAAATTAAGATAAATCTCACTCATCAGTTGACAAAAGGTAAATTAATTTCTAAATATAACTTTTAGAAACCAAACACTTGGGCGGAAATAGAGAAGCAAGATCAGTAGCTGAGGTGGAGATGCCAAGTTTTCTAACAAAGTCTCTGTAAGGGTTTAGCAAGCAACCTAGGGATCTTTAATTACTTTATTCACCCATGCATGCACACATGTGAACACAGCAATACATCTGGCAGCCTCCTTCCAAAGAGTTTAAAAAGAGTCATCAAATTCTCTAAAACATTACTGTCAGAGTTTTTCTGGTTAAAGGATTTTGGCTGAATTTGCATTGACTATGTTGCAAAAATAATTACTTTTCCTTGGCATTTGACAAAAAAAGTGTTTCCTGAATTAATTGATGTATAAATAAGTAAAATATACTTTTAGGTAAGGTCCTCTGAGATTTTTTAAAAAACCTGTTTAAAATATTTTAGGGCAAAATAGGGGATTTTTAATAGGTACTAGGGATATTGCTTTCTTTTTCAAGACTGGAAATCTCAAAAAATTCTTGACATTCCGTTGGTTAAGAATAGAGACAGAGAATTTCAGCTTGGAATTCTTTTCTTAATATGTTTCTCATGGAAAGGTGAAAGAATAAAAAGATAGGGGCTGGAGAGATGACTCAGTGGTTAAGAGTACTGACTGCTCTTTATAGAGAACCCAAGATTCACATGGCATCCAGAACCATCCTTAACTCCAGTTCCAGGGGAATCTGACGCCCTCTTCTGACCTCCGTGGCATTACATGACACTGGTGCACTCACAAACATGCAGGCAATACACTCATACACATAAAATAAAAATAATAAATATATATTTTTTAAAAAGAATAAAAAGATATAAATAGGAAGCAAGCTTAAAGTAAATAGTGCTTTCATGAAATAATGTTAATCATTTCTACTACTGCAATATATTCAGAGACTATCAATTACTCCACAGGTTTTGAAAATTCAAAGTTGTATATTGATGAAATTAAGATCAAATTATTCATTCACTTTTTTCTGAACTTTCTGTTTTTAAAGCCAAAACTTGATATCAACTCTGTTGACATTGTACACAGACTTTCCACCTGTCACTAAAAAGGTTATAAATTGAAAAGATGAAAAAAAACATAAATTTCCTAGAAATAACATAGAAAGACTTCAGATGACCTTGGGTGTTGTTACTTGGTTTTTTCATCAATGATTTGAAATGGTATTCCATAACTGTTAATGAGCACAACTTGTTTGGATTGTTAGACTTCCTGCTTTTTTTTTTTTTTTTTTTTTTTTTTTTTTTTTTTTTTTCTTGCTACCAATTGTTAAGAATGTGATTTTAATGAAGTCAAACTGGATAGTTATTTCTTTTTGGATCACGTATTTGGTGCTTGTGTCTAAAAAGTCACTGCCTCCCAGCACTCGGGAAGCAGAGGCAGGCGGATCTCTGTGAGTTCAAGGCCAGCCTGGTCTACATAGTGAGTTCCAGGACAGCTGGGGCTACAGGGAGACCCTGTCTCAAAAAGACCAAAAAACAAAAAAAGTCACTGCCATATCTGGTATTATTTTGATATAAAGAGACCCCCAAAGGCTTGTATATGTTATACATTTGGTCGCCAGTTAGGGAATCACATCATTGGCTATTGGATCCTGTGGTCTCTTACCTAATCAGTGGAAAACTAATTCTCTGATGGGTTCATAATTTGAGGGCATTATTGGGTGGTGGAGGAAACTTTGGAGGCAGGGCTGGGTCAGGGTAGCAGGTCACTGGGAGGGTATCTTGGAGCTGTGCCTTCTCATGGGCTGCTTTCTCAGCTCCCTGGCTGCCATGAAGTAAGCAGTTCTACTCCACCATGTCCTTCCACCATGATGTTCTGCCCTGGAACATGTCCAGAAACAATGGAGCCAGGCAGCTATGATCTGTAACCACCAAAAAGAGGAGCCAAAATAAATCTGTCCTTTTTAAAGATACTTTTCTCCTGTACTTTATCACAGGGGGTAATAGCTGAAAAACACAACACCCAAGGTCATCTAGTCTTATTTTAGTTATTTCTATGAAATTTAAAGTTTTTCATACGATCTTTTCAATTCATAATTTTTTTAGTTAATTTTGTGGCAGGCAGAAAGTCTGTATATAGATTTTTTT
>NW_008348613.1:1367114-1393648 GCF_000622305.1 Nannospalax galili
GATAAAGGTCCAGTTGTTTCAGTATCATTTTTTGGTATTACTTTGTTTGTCAAGTGTCAGCTGATTGTGCTTTTGTGGATCTATTCAGGACACTATTTTGTCCTGCCAATTCATCTACGTTTCTTTTATTGACGCCACACTATTTGGATTATTGTAGTTTGTACACTCCAGTTCAAGTAGTATTTATGGTCTATCCTTTCTCTTCTTCAGCCTTGAATTTACTATTCTGGGTCTTTATCTTTCCCTACAAGAAGTGTCAGCTGATTGTGCTTTTGTGGATCTATTCAGGACACTATTTTGTCCTGCCAATTCATCTACGTTTCTTTTATTGACGCCACACTATTTGGATTATTGTAGTTTGTACACTCCAGTTCAAGTAGTATTTATGGTCTATCCTTTCTCTTCTTCAGCCTTGAATTTACTATTCTGGGTCTTTATCTTTCCCTACAAGCTTCAGACTCAGTGTGTCAATGGCTACAAAATGATTTACTGAATTTTTGATTGGATTGCATCAAATCTACAGGTAAAGATGGAGAAATGGCATCTTAACAATACTGAGCTTCACAAAATTGAGGCTTCCTATCCATGAGAATAGAGTCCATTTACTTAGCTCTTCAGGGTGCTCTCTAAAAAATTTTTCCTTATATAAATCTTACGAATATTTTGCTGAATGTGTGGCTAATTATTTCATTTTTAGAGATGCTGAGATGACTGTTTTATGTCCTTAAATTAAAATTTTGCTTTCCCATTGTTGATTTATAGAAAGATAATTGAATTTTGTGTACTTAATCTTGTATTTTATAATCTGGTTAAAATTGCAAAAATATTTTTGTCCATTCTTTCAGATTTTCTATGTATATGTTTGCATGTAATCTGAGAACAAAGTTTAATTTATCCCTTCCTAATATAAATACCATTTATTTCCTTTTGTCTTGTTGAATCTGGTAGAACTTCTAATAATACATTGAAAAGAAAGACTTAATGGATGCATCCTATAATCTTTCCTCTTTTATTTTGTTTCATTTACGTCAAACCTTGTAAGGTTTCTAATCTTAATGAGGAAATTTCTATATTGCCACTGTTAAGTATAAATTGAGTGGTTTTGTATAAAATTTATTTATGTGGTATGTTTCTCTATTCCTAGGTTGTTAAATGTTATTACATGAATGAGTGTTGTATTTATGCACTGATATGATCTGGCAAGTTTTGTTCTTTAGCCTGATAATGTTCTAGATTGCATTAACTGATTTTCAAATGCAGAACCAGCCTTGCATGCCTGAAAAAAATAATTCCATATTAACAGCATGCATAATTTCCTTTACAAAATGATGAATTCAGTTTGTCAAGATCTTGTTGAGAAATTACGTATTTATGTTGATGAAATGGGTTGGTCTGTAGTTTCCTTTTTTATAATATCTTTATGTAACTTTGGCATTTGGATAATGCTGTCTTCACCTTGTAAATTAGGAAAAATTTCCTTCACTTCCATTTTCTAAAAGAGATGTGGGGAACTGGTATAATTTTTAAAATAAATACTTGACAAAATTCATTGGTATACTGTTGGAACTTGGTGCTTTCTGGTTTTGAAAGGATGCTAATTATTGATTTCATTTCTTTAATAGATTATAGATTTATTAGCTAGCCTATTTTTCCTTGTTTGAGTTTTAGTAGATAATATTTTTGAAGGAATGGCTCCATTTCACCTAAGCTATTGAATTTGTAGGTCAAGAGTTGCTCAAAACCCTTCCTGTTTATTCTGAGGGATGTAATGATGTCCCTTATTTATTTCTGATACCAATAATTTATGGCTTCTGTCTGTCTTTTTTTCTTAATTAACTTCATAATAGGTCTATCAATTTTATTGACCTTTTAAGGAGGCAGCACTTGGTTTCATTGATTTTTCTCAATTGGCTTGCAATTTCAATTTCATTGATTTAAACTCTATCTTCTTTATTAAGATTGCTTTTTATTGAATTTGCTCTTCTTCTTTTCTAGTTTTTTAAGGGAGACACTTAGATTACTGATTTCAATTTTTTTAAATTTCTAATATACATATTTACTGTTATCAGTTTTCCTCCAAGTGTGGCTTTGAACTGCATCCTACTTCAAATATTTTAACTATCTCTTCAGATTTCTTTTTTTTTTTTTTCAGGTGTTGTTTGGAGTATGTTGTTCGATCTTCAAGTGTTTTAAGAATTTTTCTGTTATCTCCTTTTAATGATTTCTAGTTTAATTCTATTATTGCCTGAAAACAGACATGGAATGATTTTTTTTAAAGAAAACACATTAAATTATGTTTTATAGCCCAGAATGTGATCCATCTTGGTGAATGTTCCTTATAGACATGACAAAAATATTTATTCTGCTGTTGTTGATGATGAAATTGGCATCTATAGATGCAAAGTCAGTTGATTAAGGGTGCTGTTGAGTTCAGCTGTATTTTCTAACATCAAGATTTATTCATTTTGATAGAGAAGAGTTGAACTTTCCAACTACAATGAAGTTGATTCATGTATTTTACCTTGCAATTCTATCAGTTTTTGCTTCCTATATTTTGACACCATGATTACGTGCATGCACATTAATATTTTAATTTTTCTTAAGGTCTGGAGAAATAGCTCAGTGGTTAAGAGCAGTGACTGCTCTTGCAGAGGACCTGGGTTCAGTTCTCAGCACCTACATGGTAGCTAACAACTGTCCTTAGCAAGATTCCAGGGAATCTGACACTCGCTTCTGGCCTCTGAAAGCATTGTGTGACACAGGTGCACTCACATACATGCAGGCAAAACACTCATACACATAAAATAAAATAAATTTAAAAAGATGTTTATGTTTTCTTGAACTGATATTATTGTTCGTTTTCTTTTTCCTCTGAGTTTTTTTCTTTAATCTGAAGTCTACTCTCTCTGAAATTTAGAGTTAGCACTTGCTTTCTTTGATTATGTTGGTATGGTCTCTTTCTCCATCCCTTTACACTCTTTATCTCTCTCTCTCTCTCTCTCTCTCTCTCTTCTATATATATATATATATATATGTTTACATTTAAGACATATATATGTTTACATTTATATTATGTTGGTTTTTATTCATTCAATGTTTTTAAATGAGATTATTTATGATATTTATAAATATTTAAACACGTTGAAGTTTCTAACACTGGATGGTGATTTACTTGGATTAGCATTTACCATCTTTGTTATTGCTCTCTGTCTGTTGCCCTTTTGTTCCTATTTTTGCCTTACATTATTTTCCTTCCCTTTAGTTTTTATTGAGCATTTAGTGATGCCATTTTCTCTTTCCTCAGAAAATTAATTATGATTTAAAGAAATATTTTTATTATTTGCTCTAGAGATTTCAGTGTACATTTGCAGTCAATAAAAATCCACTTCAAATAGCAGGAGTCCTGATTCCTGCCTCTTGTTCATCATATAATTGTTGTCATTAACTTGACTTAAACATAAATTTTAATCATTGAATATGTTGTCATTTTTAAATACTTTGTTTTTCTTAGATCAAATTAGAATAATCAGTGCTTAAGAGAACTTGCTTCTCCTCCAGAGGACCCAAGTTCTATTCCCAGCACTCAGGCCATTTGACTCACAACCACCTGTAACTCCAGCTCTGGGATATTTAATACCCTCTTCTGGCCTTTGCAGGCACCCACACACATGTGATATACACTCACACTGACACACACCCATATCAATAAATAAAAAAATTTAAAGTCTTAGGAAAAATGAAAGTTTTATTTTTGCTGTTTCTTGTCTAATGCTCTCTTCTCCCTATGTTGCATTAAGCTTCTGAAATATTTTTTTTCTCTGAAGAACCTTTAAAAAAGATTTCCCTCAAGGCAGGTATACATGCAAAAAATTTCATGAATTTTTTTTTCCTGAAAAAGTAATTTCTTCCCCATTTTTCTTTCTATTTGGTGGTGATCATGGGGATGGGTGGGTGGAAGTTTGAAAGAAGGTCTCTGTAATAGCACAGATTGGCTTCATACTTACTTCAAACTAGAGATTCTTCTGCCTCAGCCTCTCAAATCCTGAGATTACAGTTTGTGCCACTATACCTGATTCTTTCGCACTTTTGAAGGCCAATTTCTCCATACACTGAATTCTAGGTTGGTGACATTCCTCTGAAGACTTCAGCTATTTCATCCCACTTATATCTTGCTTGTGGTTACTCACAAGTTGGATGACATTCTTGTGTTTGTTCTCCTATATATATATACAGTGTTTCTGACTTTTTCTCACTTTTTAAAAATCTGTCTTTTATTTTCTGCAGTTGGAACATGATATTCCTAAATGTAGGATTTGGCTTTTTTTTAAAAAAGAAAAATCTTATTTATTATTTTTTGTTTTATGTGTATGAATGTATTGCCTGTATGTAAGTGCCTACAGAGGTCAAAAGAGGGTATTGGATTCCCCTGGAACTGGAGTTACAGATGGTTGATAGCCACCATGTGGGTGCTGGGAACTGAACCCAGGTCCTCTGCAAGAGCAACTGGTGCTCTTAACTGCTGAGCCATCTCATGGGGATGAGCCACCTCATGCCAGGTTTTGTCTTTTTTTTTTTTACATTTATTCTGCTTGTCTCTCTGCATCCTGATTCTGTCATTACGTATCTGCTGTTAATTTGAAGAAATTTTAGTTATCATTACTTCAAATATTGCTTCTTTCCCTCCTCCTCCTCCTCCTTCTCCTCCTCCCCCTCCTCCTCTTCCTCCTCTTCTTCTTATCTGGCATTCCTATGCTGTATTTGTTAAATAGCTCTTGAATATTCCATTCCTATTTTTTGTCTTTTTCTTTTAAAATTTGCAAATTTCTATTGTCATATTTCTGATCAGAGATCTTTTCTTCAGCTTTATTTAATCTATTAGTAATACCACCAAAGCCTTTCTTCATTTCTGGTATAATACTATTCTTTAAATCTCTAACTTTTTTTAAAAAGTTCTTTTTTAGAATTTCCATCTCTGCTTATGTTATCCATCTGCTCTTGGACATTTTTTCCATTACAGACTTTAGAGAATTAAGCACAGTTATTTTAAATTTGGGGTCTCATAGTTCCACATGTCGATTAGGTTCTAATGTTTGTTCAATTTCTCCTAAATGGTTTTTGTCCTCCAGTATACGTTGTAACATTTTATTGAGAGGTAGACATGATGCACCAGATAAGAGAAGTAAGGAGCTTCTGGTAATATGGTGTGGGAAGGAAAATTGTCGTCTTATAATGAGTCTTATACTTTTAGTGATTCTTCATTCATACTGTGAAATCTACAGCCACATACCAGTTTTTCCTTTATGCTCAGGAGTGATTCAGAATGGCATAAGAAAGGATGGATTGATTATCTCTCTGTTTCTACATGGAAGGCTGGAGAAGACTGTGGTTGACTTTCTCCCTCTGCTCAGATCAGTTAGGCTCTAATAAACCCAGTAGGCCAGCTGTGTTAGGAGGAATAGAATGCCATACCATTTCAAAATGGCTTCTTTTCTCCTTTGCTCATCAGACTACAGGGATTGTTCTCTGATCATCACTGTGAGAACCTCATTAAACTTTTGGAGATAAATGTGAGGTCCCCTCTGTTGCATACCCCACCAGTTTGCATCATTCAAATTTAGCCGCTCTGAAGCTCCAAAGAGCCATTAACTAGAGTTCTAATTTCTCTACCCTGATTAAAACGGTAGTAAGTTTTAATTTTCTGTATCCTCCTGTCTGTCTCTCCAACTGATGTGTTGGGAGGTGGTAGTAATGATAGTGATGGATGATCTCCCTTCTAATGGATCTCAGAAGATTTGTAATTTTGTAAGCTTATACAGCTTTTTACTTTTTGTTAGAATAATTACTTTAAGCATCTCACACGCCAGACTGTAAACCAGAACCACCCTTTTATTTTATCCATCTGTGGCGCTATCCTTAAAGTGCACCTCTTATAAACAACATATACTTGGTTTTTCCTTTTTATCTAGTCTATAATCTCTGCTTTTTAATTACTTAATGTAATTATTGATACAGTTAACTATATTTATTTTTCATTTAAATTTTTTATTGTTTTGAGAATTTCATACATGTGTTCGATTACATCATTTCTACTCCTCTCTCTCTCCCTTGTCTAGCTCCTCCCATGGCCCCATTCCCTCTCAAATTTGTGGCCTCTTCTACATAATTATTATTGTTTATATATAAATATATTATACACATACAACCTACTGAGTCCATTTAGTGGTGCTTATATGTATGTGTTTAGGGCCAACCATTTGGGATTGGAAAGCCTATCAGGAAGCTTGTCCCTGGAAAAACTGATTCTCCTTCTCTCAGCAGCTATTGATTGTCATCTCAGGATGGAACCTTGTAAACCTTCCCCCATTCATGTTAATATGTCAACTGGTGTTGTCATTATGAAGGTCTTTTTTAGGCAACTATATTGCTGAGATTTCATGGTTGCAGCTTCTCTATCATGTCTAGAAGACATGATCTAGTAACAGGCAACCTGGTCCTCTAGCTCTTACAACCTTTTGCCCCCTCTTCCACAATATTCCTTGAGCCTTAGGTGTAGAGTTTGCATTATAGATACATCAATGGGGGCTGGCACCCAACAGTCACTTATTCTCTGCATTTTGATTAGTTATGTATTTCTATGACAATCTCCATCTGTTGCAAAAAAGAACCTTCTTTGATGAGAGGTGAGAGCTATATTTATCTGTGGGTATAGGATAAGTATAAATAGTTAGAAATTGTAGTAGTTTAGGAAAATGGCAGTAGTAGGTTCTTTTTAGCATCTATGACCTCTCCAGTCACAAGTATTTGGCTAGGTTTACAGTACTAGGTATGAATTCTCTCCTATCAAGCAGGCCATAAGTCCAATCAGACAGCTATTGTTATCCTCAAGGTAAAAGTGCCACTATTATAGCATTGGAGATATCTTGCCTGGTCAGTCATTGCTATGGTTTGTATGCTTTATAGATAGGTAGGACCACTAATTCCTTTTTTCCTTTGGCAACTTGCATAGCACCTTCTGACACTGTGAGAGCTGGTCTTCATGGAAGAGGCTTCCAGGTACCTTGGAAGTAGATTCTTTCAAGTCATGTAGTGTATGATATTTTCTGCAATAGGGTCTTACCTCCAAATTCTAGGAGGCAACCAACAGGTATGGCAGTACTCTTCATTGTTTAGGGCATCTCTTGGACTTGGCTAACCAACAGCTTGAAGGGAGATTTACCATGTCTGGCACTGGGGCTTTGTTAGATAGGCTATGGCTATTGGGGAAAGCATTATCAGCCTGTGTTGTTCTCTCTCTCTCTCTCTCTCTCTCTCTCTCTCTCTCTCTCTCTCATCTTTAATAACCCACCAAGTCCAGTTTGTATTGTTCATGTACTCATGGTGTGTATTTTTAAGTAAGCTTATAACAAATAAAATAATGTGTTTCTCTATGGCTTTTCCAAACATTCTTAGTATTATTTATCCTCCTCCCTTCCTCTCCGACTATTACCCTCCCGACTCTCTCCCCAGTTAAAGTCTCACCTCATTTTTCCCATTCCCCCTGATAGCACCTATGTTCTAAGATTCTCTTCTTCTCTCCTCCCACATAATCCCCTTCTACTCTCTTGGCTTCTATGGTTACTTTAGGTTATACACTCACATCTAAAGGTTTGGAGCCTAGATCCACAAATTAGAAAGAAAATGCACAATTTATTTTTCTGGGTCTAAGTTACGTCACACAGTTTACTGTTTTCCACTTGTATTCATTTACCCGCAAATTTCAGGATTTCATTTTTCTGTACAGCTAATAGAATTCCATTGTGTACATGTACCACATTTTTCATTATCCATTCATTAGCTGAAGGAAATTTAGGTTGATTCTATTTCTTGGCTGTTGTGAAAAGAGCAGAAATAAACATGACTGAGCAGTATCTCTGTAGTAGGACACTTAAGCCTATGGATGTGTGCCAATGAGTGGTATAGCTGAGTCATATGGTAAATCTAGTTGGAGGTTTTGAGAATTTTCCACACTGATTTCCATAGTCACTACACCACTTTGCAACCCCATCAACAGTGAATGAGGCTTCCCTTTTCCCTGCATCCTCTCCACCATTTGTTGTCAGTTGTTTTTTGGTCTTAGCCATTCTGACTGGCATAAGATGAAATCTAAAAGCAGTGTTAATTTGCATTTCCTTAATTGCTAATTATGTCAAATACTTTTAAAGATATTCCTTAGATATTTTTATTTCTTCTTTTGAGAACTCTGAGTCTATAGCCCATGTTTTAATTGGCTCATTTATTTTCCTGATTCTTTGTTTTGTGAGTTCTTTGTATATTCTGGTTATTAGTCCTCTACTAGATGTATAGCTGGTGAAGATTCTCTCCCATTCTGTGGGCTTCCTCTTCACTCAATTTACTGTTTCCTTTGCTGTACAGAGCTTTTAGTAATGAAGTCCCATTAATAAATTGTTGGCCTTAATTCCTGAGCAAATGGAATCCTATTTAGAAAGTCCTTTCCTGCACCTGTATCTTATAGGGTATGTTTTATTCTAGTAGTTTCAGCATTTCAGGTTTCATATATAGGTATTTGATCCATTTGAAATTGATGTTTGCGCAGGGTGAGATATAGGTTTAATTTTATTCTTCTACATGTGGATATTCAATTTTCCCAGCACCATTTGTTAAAATGCTGTTTTTCTTCCAGTTTGTGTTTTTGGCATTTTTCTCAAATATCAGGTGTCTGTAATTGTGTATACTCCATTTGAGTCTTCTATTTTGCTCCATTGATCTACATGTCTGTTTTTGTACCAGCACTGTCCTGGTTTTATTACTAAATCTCCATAATACAGCTTGAAATGTGCTATGGCAATCCCTCTAACATTGTTCTTTTTGCTCAGGATTGCTTTGGCTATCTGGGTTTTTTTGTGTTTCCATACGAATTTTAAGATATTTTTCTTATTTCTTTGAAGAATGTCATGGGGATCTTGACTTTGAATTAAATCTATGGATTGATTTTTGTAGGAAGTTCATTTTCACAATATTAATTCTACCAATACATGAGGTTGGGAGGTCTTTCCATGTTTTGGTGTCTTCCTTGATCTCTTTCTTCAGAGATAGAAAGTTTTCATTGTAGAGGTCTTTCGCCTACATGGTTGGTTTATTTTTAGATATTTTATTTTTGAAGCTGTTGTGAATGGGAGCATTTCCATGATCTCTTTCTCCAACTGCTTCTTATAAGTACATAGAAAGACTACTGATATTTTGTAAGTTGATTTTGTATCCTGTCACTTTGCTGAAAGTGCTGCTCATTTCTAGAGGTTTTCTGGCAGAATATCTTGTGTATAATATTGTATCATCTGCAAACAGGGATATTTTCACTTCTTTTTGAAGCAAAATTTCAAGTTTATTTTATTTCCCAGAAGATGGTTTTTCTTTTGTCCTTATGAAGCCAGCTTTTTACATAGGCTTTGGTAGAGTTGTGAGGCAGCACCAGCAGGTCTCAATCATTGTGGGGATGTTACAGCTTTCTGGGCTTTGTGAGATCGATTCCTAACCACCTTACTATGAATGCCACAGCTTACACAGTAATGCAGCTTGACCTAGAGCTTGGAAAGCACATAAGCACCTAAGACACTAGCTTCAGAAATGTCCCTGACCTCTGCAGCCTCTACTATGTTCCTAATAGCAAACTTCTTAATGGCCTTGTCCTTAGGCACACATGGGGCGCAGTGAATGGGCTACACATAGCCACAGCCCTTTTGGGCACAACCGTTGTTTCTTCTTTTTTTCTTCATCTTGGAGCCAAGACCTGAAAGAGACTCGCTTTTTTCCTAAAAGTATCTCTTCAATTTCCTTCTCTTGCGTTATTGTTCTAACTAGGACTTCAAGGAGTGGGAATAATGGACAGCCCTGTCTCATTCCTAATTTTAATAAAATTGCTTTGAGTTTTTCTACATTTATGATAATGTTGGTTGTGGGATTTTCACGTATAGCCTTTATATGTTGAGGTAGTACAGCTAAGTTTACATGTAGTATCTTCCATTTGTTTTCTTAGTCCTCCCTGTTCTTTATTTCTTCCATCTTTTCATACTGCCTTTATACTATTTCATTCCATTGTGTCTACTGTCTTTTTCAGTTACATTTCTTCATGCTCTGTTTTTAATAGCTTCAGTAAGGATTGCAAGATACTTCCTTAAAGTATCCCAACCTACCTTGAATTAGGATCACATCAGTTCACATACCATGGTTTTTCTGGTATATTCCTATGATTCTTTGTGCTATTGTATATTTTATTTTTATATATATTTTGACTCCATAATGTATTGTTATTTTGTGATAATTGTTTATTCCCTAAATTTAAGAAAACAAAAAGTAATTATATTTACAGTCTTCCAGTTCTTTTTATTTGAATTTGTATATAGAATTATTCCCTTAAGCTTAAAGAACCTAGCCTAGAATTTCTTGGAATATGGATTTCCTGATGATGAATATCCTCAGCTTTGACTTTTGCAGAAAATATTTTAATTTCATGCCATATTCCAATGGACCAGAATTCTAAGTTGACAATTACTTTTCTTGTCTTCAACCAAAAGAGGATGTTCCATTGCTTTCTTGCTTCTGGTTTTAACAGGAACTGGCTGGCACTTTTACTGAGATGCTCCCATCTGTGGCATTCTTTTCATTGGTGTTTTGAAGGGTTCTGTCCTTAGGTTTCATATTCAGTGCTTTGATTGTGATATGCCCGGACATTCTTTTCTTTGGATTTTGAGATTCATTAATCTTCATGCATCTGGGGATCATGTTTTCAATCACATTCAAAACATTCTTTGCCAATGTTTCATTGGTAGTTTTCAACATCTCTCTTAGGTACTTTATTTAGATACATATCATATCACATTATATTGTCCTAAAGCCATTAAAATTCTCCATTTCATCAATCTTTCTTCCTTCACCATGTCAGGCCAAATAATTTCCATTGACACATATTCAAGTTAACTGATTATTTCTTTCTTGCTATCTAATCTTTGGTAAGTCCTTTTAGTTATATTTCTAATTCAAATAAGGTACCTTTCAGCTCAGTTTCCATTTAGCTTTTAGACTTTCTATTTCTCCTGAAATCTCATCTTTATCTATCCTTTTATGTATTTTTGGCATATTCTTAATTATTAAAGTCCTGTCTATGAATTCCATCAATGAGACATTTGTGGATCTACTTCTGTTAATTTCTTTTCTGCTGAGTGTTAGTCATATTCTCCCTCTTTCATGACTAGTAATTTCTGAATGAATACTGGGTATTATAAATGAGAAGCTTTAGGTATCCTGGATTTGTTATGTTCCTCTGAGCAGTAGGACTTTTGCTCTACCGGACAGCTAAATAATTAAAAGCTGCCTTTATTTCTCTTGACTCTTGGGTTGTTGACTTTATTACAGTAGTGTACTTAAGTTTTGTTTTTAGTTCAAGAACATAGTCACTAGTCCTTAAACCTGATGCTTATTCATCACATACCAATATCCTGGATTTTAATTTAAAAATCTGGCTTTTATAAACTACTCTAATTTGGGCTCCAAATGCTGTCTCTCAGGAAGTGGGTAGTTTCTGGATGTTTCCCTGTACTTTCAAGCTTTTAGCTATTACTTTCTACCAGGATTCATGGAAATCTTGCTTCATACTATACAGTCAGAACTCATGTAAGGATGGAAGGACAGATAGATAGTCTATCTATGACAGATAGTCATTTTATTCATTTGTTTTTTTTTCCCTTCAACTCAACCATAAGCTTCTTGAAAGCAGAAAACTTTATTATATCACAGTGCAGTGGTAAGTGGTTAATCATCATTGTTTGAGAAGAGGGCAGGTGCTGAGTTTTCTTATGGTATTATATGTCTACCTTTCATAATGCTAGAAGGGGCTGTGCAGGCTGCTAGAGGAGAAAAGGCATCAGAAGTTCTTATCCAGCTGTGAACCCTACAAACTACAATACCAACTCTCCAGGAAAGATGTGTCCACTAGTGTGATAGTGACATGACTGTTAATGGTTGCAGCCAACCACTCTCTGGTTGGATTTGAGGCCTGCTCTACAGGAGGGATTTCAAGTCTGGTACAGTGAACCCAGTAAAGAAATCCATTGCTGGGGAACTCTTAGGCCCTAGGGAGGAACCTATACCTGTTTGTTAAATTGACATGGTGTCAAACTTCCATCTAAACATCTATATCTATAACAATAGACAAAAACTACCCTCAGCCTTAATCAGAGAAGTTTTTCATTTACAATAAACAGCAGTGAACACAGACTCTTGGCTGCTCCAAGTGCTGAGAAAAAGGGACAGTTGAATGTAAACCCCTAAACAGGACATTTATACCACCCCCTCTAAGGCTCAGGAAATACCACAGAAGGGGTAGAAAGAGTGCAAGAGCAGAAGATAGGAAGAAAGGGGGTGAAATGCCATTGTCAGGACATGACACAGATGTTATAACCATTAGCTCATAGCCCCTGTGCTTGCTTGCCTCTGGGGCTCTATAATACTGGATCTGCCAACAGCCAGTCATGGATGGGGGAGGAGTTCATGAAGCCTGATCCCCTCCTGTTGAACTATTGGATACTGGAGAGGAGTTATTTTCAGATGTGTACCCACTACTGAACCCTGCAGGCTCCATTGGACAGTTCCTAGTCTGTGGTCCCCAAAATGGACCTAGTTAAACTCAGTGGGTCACAAAAGAAAAAAAAAAAAATCATGAACATAGGAAAAGACCTATAGGAAGGAAAGGAGATGTTAATAGGAGTGGAGGGGGCCAAGGACAGGAGGAGGGTGAGAGCAATCAGAATGTATTACATGCATGTGTGAAATTGTCAAAGAACAAATTAACAAAAAATTAATATTTACCTTTATTTTCAGATATACTTTCATGGAGGAAGCTCTGTTATATTTTTGAAGATATATTCAATTTTAAGGAGTAAATAGCAATATTTACTACTTTCTCTTTTGTAATATTTTTGTGTTCATAAATGAATTATGAAATGATAGCTTAAAACATTTTAATACTTTAATGAAGATCTGAAAATAATTTTAGCTGCAAACTTAGGCATATCATACATACACAGTTTCAACAAGAAGGGTCATAGATATCAAATTTCTTTTCTTATAAAAATCCTTTGCTTCCTAGAGACACAAATGAGCTGTTTTGTCTCCTTAATCTTCTAAAACTGTTGTCACTTTTGCCATTTCAATTTTTTTTCACAAATAATTTAAACTTTGAAACATGAAGAGGAAAAACTGGCAGAAGAGATTTGTGAGTGATCTCCTCTTGTGGTTTGCATAACTCCAGGTAGAAATCCTAAAAAAGTGACGACAGCTGAAGTCAGGTTCTTCCAGCTCCTGTGTAAGATGGAAGGAATGAAAAGCGGCACCATAGAGTCACAGCCTTGACTGGCCCTAATTCCATTTGACTTTCACCATGTGGGGAACCTCACGTTCCACTTGAGGGTCATGAGACTTTAAGTGGATTTAAATTGGTTTGCCAATAGTTCAGAAATTCTTCTGAGATTGGTCATTTGGGGAGAGAATATTGCTGACCATATGAAAAATTGACGAGGAAATACCTGTTGACTAGAATATTTTTCCAGGAAACTTTTGCTGTCTAATAGTCAAAGCTCAAATTTTACTCTGAAGCATGGTATGTAGGGCCAACTTACCTTTGTGCTTTGTGCTATAACTTGTCCCTAGCCTGCAGAGGGTGCAGACCTTTTCGTTGCCTTCAAATGACTCTAAGAAGAGCTCTCCTCCTCTAGCATCACACAGCCAACAGTGCATCTTTGGGAGAACAAAGCTCTCCTTTTGCCATCCCTGCTCGAGACAGGCACATCTAACATTTTGCAGAAAACCACCCCAGGGCTTTCCTCCACTTTTTAACGATTGCTTGACTCCTGTAATTTATTTGTAATCAAATCTATTCTGTGTAACTAAAGAACAGACTCTGACAAAGATTATGGCTTCAGTGTGAAAGCCAGAGAGAACTTTTCCCAGTTGTCGACATTTCAGAGTTGGATAATTTCTTACTCTCACTTTGTTTAGGTTTTCCAACCAAACTTTGGGAACTTCCTTGATTTCTTTGTTTCTTGATTTTTTAATTTTCCAAAAGGGCAGCCAATTTTAAAAGTCTTTGAAAAGGGATATGCATATATTTCAAAATATACCTTTTATAATTTAAAATTGACTGAATTGTAATGAAATGGATTGTCTTAATATCAGAGCCATAAAATTCAGTTAACCTCAAAGTCACTAAGTCCAATGCATAAAAAGAGTTAGCATAATCCTATATAAAAATTGTGTTTTATACCTCATTAGATTTCATTGATCTCAATCATGGGTATATATATACAGATTAGCTCAAACAGGATTTAGAACTTTAGGTGCTTCCAGGTTTATATGCCTTAGATTCTAGAATATCTTTATAATTACTTGCCTCCTGATAGATTAAAAAAATCATTGTTCATTGAAGAGATTAAATATTACTATACTTTTGAGGAGATTAGGTTCTCTTTGAGAGAGAAAAACTGGAGTGATTAAAAAAATGAAAGCTCATCACCCTGCCTGAAATATAATCCTGTGTGCCACGGAATAAAATGCAGAGAGCAGAACTTAATGAACAGGCCCGGAATTGTATTTTTTTGCATTCTATCATGTTGGAAAGAGGAATTACATTTATTATAACACCTACATCAACTTTTAGTGACTTGAGTCTAATTTTGAAGAAATCTCAGTTCACTTCCACATTAGGTATAGTTAAGTCAGAACTCAAGACCCCAGAAAGACCCAGTTGCTCTGAGGTGTGGCACAGCCTTGAAGCAGCTGCAGAAGTCTGTTTTCCTAGGTCACTGCACAGTGACAAGCTCTCCATTTGGTTTTGGCGTCTTCTGGACCGGGAACTGAGCAAGTAAGCTCTTTATATTTATTTGTTATATTTTTTTTAGTGTGTTGTCATCTTCTTAAGTCCAGATTACATCCTTGAATGTCTATACTTAAGATTAATAAATTTTCTTGTATCTATGTTAAACCCAGATCTGTGCTACTTTTCAAAAACTCCAGTGAGCATTCTTGGGTTCAAAGTATTTTTTTAAGAGAAAAAGAAAAGATTGTCCAGTTGGGAACCTCAGTATCACACCTTGTTTGATTCTTATAGGTCCTTTGAAGACTTTATTCATTCCTTTCTTATCATCTTTCTTCTAGTATAGGAACTAAATAAGCAAATCCTCAACCTCAGTAGGTTCCAGAAGAAAATAAACATTCTGAACCATGGAAATATGTATAAAAGACTGCCTGTAATTTGCCAAAATACATTTTTCTTCTTGTCCATAGTAGTAGAACTTGTGGTTTTTGTCTGGGAACAGGGCTACTTACAACAAAACCCCCCTTCCCAGCTTGGTTTGCATCTAAATGTAAATGTATTTGGAAACTTCCTTCAAAGAAGTTGGTATAGGGAGTGGAAATAAAACTTGGCAGCAGAGCACTTCTCTCAAATGCACAAAGCCTGGGTTCAATCCCCAGCACTACCAAAAAAAGTGTATGGATCTAATTTTTTATACATGTATTTAGTGAACTATGAACATGTCTATCCCTCACTTCCTTACCTCCAGTTATTCCGGATCTTCCTTCCAGCTTTGTGTCCTCTTCTTTTTTTAATAAACCATTAAGTCCAATTAACTCTGCCCATATGTACATGGGTGTAGGGCCATCCATTGGAATATGAGAAACCTACCAGTGGCCACACCCACAAAGAAGAATGATTCTCCTTCCCCCCGCAGCTGTTAACTGCCAGGAACTCAATTGAGATGGGGTCTTGAGAATGCCTCCCTTATCTATGTGGAATTCTGTCTGCTTTTACCTTGTACAGGTTTTATGCAGATAGCCACAGATGGTGTGAGTTTATGAGGAAGATAGCCATATCATGTCTAGAAGACAGCATTTTACAGTACTCCTCCTGATCCTCCAGTTCTTACACTCTGTCTCCTCTTCTTAATGTTCCCTGAGCCTTGGTGAGTATGGCAAGGTTTGGGATTGATAAAGACATAATACTTAGGCCTGAGCACTCACAGTCACTCATTTTTAGCACTTTGACCAGGTATGAGTCTCTTCATTGATTGCTGCCTACTGCAGAAAATAACTTACTCTGGCTAAGGTTGAGAGCACCATTAATCCATAAGCATAAATATAAACACTTTGGTAACACGATCATTTATCAAAATAACAATTGTAGGTTCTACCCTAGGGCCTATGACCTCCTCAATCACTGGCTTTGGACCAGGTTTACAGTACTAGGCATGACATGAATGAATGTCATCCCATGGAGTAGGCTTCAAATCTATTCTGAAAGCAGTTGGTTACCCTATAACAACTATACCACTGTTGTATCAGTGGGTACATCTTGGCTAACAGGTCAGTATTGCAACATGGCTGGGTCCTGCACTGGGCAATTCATCAATGTCTTTTCTCCCCCAGCAACCTAGACAGTACTCTCTGGCATTATGAAAGCTAGCTAGCAGGAAAGATGTTACTGGTTGGTTTGAGACCAATTTCTCTATGGCCCACATCCAAAATGGTGTTTTCAGCAATAGGCTCTTAGTTATAGAGGGAAACCCAAGAGCAATCACCATTGTTTTGGGTGCTTCTGGGAATTTCTGACTCATAGGGAAGTATTCCATTCATAGCACAGAAATTTTTATTTGACAGCCTGATATCTGGGAGCAGCATTTGTCACTCATACAGGGACCCTTCACTTGAACTCCTTTTTATTTTAAAATTGTATTTCAAAATTACCTTACTAACTAGTGAGTTTCATAAAATTTCTTCATATATTCTTAGTTTTAGTTAATCCACCCCCATCTCATCTTCTTCCCAACCCCTGCCCCATCTCTGCTTAACCCTTTTTCTTTCAAAGTCAATTAAATTTTATTTCAACCAAGAATATAAAATAAATGCAATGTAATTTATCTTAGTTTTAACAGTCATTTTAAGAAGGATGGTAGAACAACTCCAAAGCAAAAACACTCAGCTCTGAAGAGGCAGTTCACCCTGCTGCCTAGATTGTGTGTTGCTGAGGGCAGTCAGCTTGGAGCACACAGGTCACTGCAAAGTGGGGAAATCCATAGCAATATCTATACTTATACTAAGAGGGGTGTGTGCAGAAAATGACTGAAAAAGAGACAGAGGCAGGTACATTTCACAAATAGGAATTATCAGAAGTACAAACCAGGTAGTTTAGAAAGGCTATACTATATAACATATAGAAATAATTTTGATTGTTGTTAAAAAGGACCTCTTCAGTCCAGATTTTGTGTAACACTTTTCGTGTCTACCCAGACAAATCCTTAAAAAAATTGAATAGTATTAATTTCCTCAATATTTAGGATATAACAGTGCATCAGGCATTTTTTCGTATAATACATGCCTGCCACTATCTCGCAGTGACAGAATAGATGAGTGAGTATGGTTTTAGATACGACACATTTTTTTTTTTTAAGTTCTAAAACAATGGCCTTCATTTTATGATAGTTGTGACTATTCTTGGGGATTACGGGCACCTAAACTGCTATGTTTTGTATATAACATTACTTGTCCTTGACTCCTTCAAGCCTCTGTCAAGCCCAATGGCCACTTTACTACTTTTCTCCATCACTTAGGGAGGTGCCACCATGGAGTTAAGGCTGCAGCTCTGCAGAACTCTTCCTTCACTGTACAGGTGCTCCTACATATTTACTCCAAAGCAAACCAAGCTGCAAATTGTATTCTCTAACTCCTCTTTATTTTCCCTTTAGCAAAGAAATCTGCTTAATCTTTTTAAAAAACATTTTATTGATTCTTCAAGAATTTCACATAATGCATTTGGATCATATTCACATCCCTTCCCCTATCCCCATCTCCACCCTAGTACATACCCTGGGCTTAACCCTTAAACCCAGTATCAATCTTATTATTTTTATTTCTATGTGCAGTGCACGTGGGAGTGCATGTTTGTGTGTGTGCAAATGGGTGTGCATGCATCAAGTGTGTAGAGGCCAGTGGTCAATGTTAAGTTTCTTCCTCCATTGCTCTTCACCTTCTTTTTTGAGACAGGGTTACTGAGTCTGGAGTCAACCAGTTGGATAAAGTGGCTGGTTAGCAAGCTTCAGAGATCTGCCTGTCTCCGCCCTCCCATCACTACAGCTACAGACAAGCACCATCATGGGTGGCTTTTACATGGATGCTGGGAATCCAAACTCAGGTCCTCTCACTTGCACAGCAGACACTGCTGACTGAGCCATTTCCTTATCCCCTATACTTCACTATCTTACAGCTTAGAAGCAAATGTGATGGCAGAAGCAGATGCAGCCAAAGAAGAGCCTTGATGCTGCACCCGTTTCTCAGGGGCTCCTGTCTTTTGGCTGCTGACTTTTAGAATTCTATATAAAGAAAAATCAGCTTTTATGTTTTTTCAACCACCGTTTTGTAGATGTCTGTTATTTGTAATCAGATCTAACCCAAACAAGTATATTTGGTATTTATCAACTGTTATGTTTTAGCTGTAAATTATTGCCCAAAGGCCTTATGCTCAAGGTTTGGTTGCCAGCTGATAAGCTTTCGGGAAGGTAATTGCATCTTGAGGGTTCTGACCTCATCAGTGGATTAATCCATTGGTGGGTTCATAATGTTATAGGGAGGTTGTAGAGACTAGGACCTAGGTTGACTTAAAGGAAGTATGTTACTGAAAGCACACAATAGGAGTTTGTCCTTGGGGTCTCTTTTCTCTGTTTCTCTCTGTCTCCCTGTCTCTATCTCCCTCTGTCTCTCTATGTCTCTCCCCGTCATGATGTTCAGCCTTGCCTCAAGCACACAGAGATTGGGCCAATCATTGAAATCTCTGAAACAGGGAGCCAAAATAAGCCTTTGCTGCTTTGTTTTTGTAGGAGTTCTGAAAGCTTATTTTCAGGGTATTTTTTCATAACAGGAAACACGTGACCTGTTGTGATTACTGTAAACATTTTTCCCAAAGGTATTCATTGTAACAACTATATATGCCAATTGCTACATGTGAGGGAAAAGGCAAAGGAATATTTAAAATGTTGACCCTTTTTATTTTTATGCATCAAAAAGAGAATTGTGTGTCCTGTATACCAAATATATTTATATATGAATTTTTGTATTTAAAATCATCTTGACAAATAACCAATTCTAATATTTTTTTCAGGTATCATTGTTGAAGATGATCATCACACTGATGCAAATGATCATTATGAAAACTAAGAGCACCTCACTCCAACTTTGTGGCCCAACTTTTCTGTGCCTGTAATACAATTATTTTTTAACTTAAAAATATACAGATGAAGATATAAATAGGGTGAAGTAGGTGGAAGATTCTTGAACAAGTCATGCCAATGAAGGTGTTCCCACCTATAGGGGGATTTTTTATCCAAATTGTGTCTAGTTAAAATTAATGGACTAAGATAATAAGCAAGAGTCTAAAGTATCAATTAAGTGTATTACTGATACAGAGAACAAGTGTAGTGATGAGCCAAAAGTTATCAGAAGGAGAGCAAACCTTGGTGAGGCTTGGAAGGAACATGTAGGGGCTATAGAATGTGTTTACCTAGCTTTTCTAACTACTGAAGACCTTATCATCCCTCCTCCTCTTTCTTATTTTTCCCATTTTTAAAAATCATTTGACAGTTTCATACATGTGCAGATCAGATTTAGTCATTTTCACCCTCCATTTCCTTCTCCCACCCCTTCTTCTTCCCGGCAAGTCTCCTCCTACTTTCACGTCTTCTTTATGTGTGACTCCATGAGTGCAATGGCTATGTCAGGTCCAGAAGATGCCCTCAGCTTGCCTGGCCTTCACAACAGTAGCACACGTTGGACTCCAGAAGATGTTTTTAGCTGCACATCTCTCATTCAGCTCTTCTTCTGTGACATTCCCTGAGCTTTTGACCTCCTCCTCTCTTGCAAATCAAAACCTTAATGCTTTTCCCAGTTGGCAAACCCATATGAGTGAAATAGAATAAATGGCCTCCCAATAAGTCAAAATTCTTAATGCCACATGCCTAGTCCTTTGTGATTTGGTCCCTGATGGTTTCTCTTCTGTTTTCCCTCTGGAAAACACCACACAGGCCACATTGCCCTCTGAATCCAGCTTCTCCCCACCTTGGATCTTTGTGAGTATTGTTCCTTCAGCCTGGGACACTCTGTCTTCCTTTTCTCTGGGTACATCCTTCAAGGCACAGATCAAACATCTTGTCAACAAATGCCTCCTTCATTTTCCTTGCTTGCATCATTCCTAGGCAGAGTACAACATTCCTCTCTCTGAATGCCCCCAGCATCTGGTCTGTATCTACATTACAGCACTTATCACATTTTGCTGTGATAATGCTTGTGCTTTCACTTTCTCTCCCACTCACTACAGTGTGGAAATCTTAGAAGCTAAGGCAGCCTCACTCCAGTGCCCACAACATTTTCTGGATTTACTTCTGTGCGCCCCATTGCTGCAGAGCTTGCTATAGGACCTCCTAGCAGAAACACTACAGCAACCATGTCCCTGGCTATCATATTCCATAAATGATCTGATTCTAGACAGAATACAGTTGAGAAACACATGGGGGATCTGGAAATGTTTTTTTGGAAATAATGACTCTTATTAGGTAAAATACAAGCCAAGGGCCACTAGGATGGGATATATACTAGATCCCTACCTTGTATATTTTGCTTTCAATGCAGAAGCATACAGGGGAAAATAGTTTGTGCCTGTGTGTATTTCATGTATTTTCTACTATCTCCAAAATGTAACTCATTTGTATATCCCAGTTCCTTCAACTTCAACAGGTTCTTTCTTTCTCTCTCTCTCTCTTTTTCTTTCTTTCTTTCTTTCTTTCTTTCTTTCTTTCTTTCTTTCTTTCTTTCTTTCTTTCTTTCTTTCTTTCTTTCCTTCCTTCTCTTTTTTACCACAGGGTCTCTTCCAAGTGCTAGGATTAAAAGCATGTGCCACCACACATCCAGCTTTTCAACAGGCATTTTTGCTTTTCTCATTCAAATTAATTAGCTCAAACTTTGCTTTCCTATATCTCTCAAAGAATTTTTGGGTGCTGGCATTTTTCGCAGTTATATATTATTTGAATTTATGATCTGAAACTCACCTTCTTTTCCACTTCAGTCTTGTTAAGGCATGGAGTCTTCCATGCCCCTAGTGAATTGGGTTTTACTGGCTTGAGGGTCATAGCATGGAAAATAACCTCTATTAGTATCAGACATCACTTCTACTTAGCATTGGACATCACTGTTCTGAAACCAACATCCTTTCCCTGTCAAGGAAGTTCCTGACTAGCCAGAATTCTGAAGACCGGTGCCTGCCACTTCTCTGGTTTCCATCTCTTTCACTAAGATGTTTCAATTTCCATCTCCAACTAGCAGCTCAATTTTCTAATAGATTTTTTATACTTTGTTCAGAGAAACTTCAATTTCCTTACACTCATATCATCTCCAATATGTTTTCAATATCCACATTCACCTAAACTACCAGAGAATTAGGAGAAGCAATGGTTGATTATCTCTAGTCTTCATCAGCAGAAAAAAAAATCAACAAAAGCTTTGAAACTCTGGTTTCTATTCTAACATAATTAAAGGCTTAGGCAGGACTCTTCTACTGGCACTCAGAAAGAAAGACGATTTTCTCCCAATATACAAATAAGCCTCCAGAGGTCATGAATCACACACACACATACACACACACACACACACACACACACACACACACAGTAGTCACTTCAATATTTGGTTAAAGTTTTGTATGCATCATTTCTGGATCTCTGGTGAAATGATTTATAATCTGCATTTTACTCACATTTTAAAAATATTTTATTTTTATTATTTTTATTTTATTGTATGTGTATGAGTATATTACCTTCCTATATGTAAGTGCACCTGTGTCGTGCAATGGCCCCAGAGGTCAGAACAGGGTGTCAGATCTCCTAGAAGTGGAGTTTTGGACAGTTTTTAGCCACCATGTGGGTGCTGGGAACCAAACCCAGGTCTTCTGCAAGAGCAGTCAGTGAGTGCTCTTAACCACTGAACCATCTCTCCACTCTCCCCTTTTAAATATTTTACTTATTCACATTTAACAGAATCTCATTCTAGAGGGATAATTTCCTTAGCCAGCAATCAGGGATTGAAATTTTCCTTTGTCTTTTCAGGAAATGTAAAGACATCAAACCCTTTGTGAGTGTATACAAGATACATCTATTTGTGTGGGCTTTTCAGCAACCTAGAGAATACTGTGAACATTCCCAAAGGCTTAGACCCAGAGCAGCCTAGAATTTAGTACAAAGGCATCATTGTGCCCTGCTATTTTGTGTGAAAATAGTAGACTTGTCTAAGCACTGAGGTGCTGTATGACAAGCCTCCCACATTTGGCTGCATCTCTTAGAGAGACAGATGAGCATTATCTGACTTGTGTTGCCATTGTCATTGCCTGTACAGTGCAATGCAGGTACGATTAAAGAGAAAAACAAATGCTTTTATGGAGCTTAGTGTCTTAATAATGCAGTTGATTTAACTGGAGTTACTAGCAAGTATATAGGCAGGCTAACACAGAAAGCTAATGAAGACAAGTCTGAAATCTCCTTTTGATGAGCTGTCTATTCAGCTCAGAACATCAGCTATTTATATGACACATGCAAGTCAGCATTTATTAAGAAGATCAATTAAGTGCATATGTATATACATACAAATCTCATCATTATCAATTAGAATAAGGCAGTGAGAAAATAAATTAGGATAGGGTAAAAAGCATATTCTTCTAGGCTCAATATACATATCAGAAATGCTCTATCAATCTTAAAGTTAACGAGGTACACCAGAATAGAGGGTGAAGAGAAAGTAGAGGACATAGGCAAATAGTCACCTGACTACTGTTCCACGTTTATGTATCACGGTGGAATTTAAAACGTAACCACTATAATGGGATTATTCATCTAATTCATCCTCTATCCAATTCACAGTTGAGGATACTTGGATTTTATTTTAGACTGCTTCTGGTATTGTGACAAAAAAAGCATGAGATAATTGTGAGAACAATTTTAATTTGGCTCTTGCTTTCCAAGGTTTCAGTCTGTGGTCTGGTGGGCTGGTCCCATTCAGGCTGCTGGAAAGGAAGCACATCATGGCAGGACTATGTGGCAGGAGAAGCTGCTTGGCTCATGGTTGCTAGAATGAGCAGAGATGAAAAGGGGCTGGCTACATATCTCTTCAGGCCATGCACCCAATACCATGCTTCCTTGCACTAGGTTTCACATTCTACAGGTCCATCCGCCTCTCAGTTGTGTCATGATCTGGGAGTCAAGCCCTTAACACATGAGCCTTTCAAAGCATTGAGATCTGAACCATAGCAGGTTTGCGGATGTGCCCTAAAGAACAAAGTACACAGCTACTAAGGGCTAGAATATGAACTCAGATGCAAATGCCTCTCCAGAATTTCTTTCATGTGCATTTGTTGCTTCCCTATACATGGCTTACCATAAACATGGCTCAGAGGATACTTGTTTTCATCTCAGCCAGTGACAGAATGTATAGAAAGTTCAATGCAGAATCCAACCTCTGGGGAAACGTCTTCTTGTGTCTTTTTTTCCTTTTTCAGGGTTGTGTGTAGGACTGTCTCCAACAGATGCCATCTTCCCAAGCTCAGTTGTGCCCACTTGCCTAGGATTGTCAGAGTTGAGCTTGTTAACTGTTATCCCTACAAGAAGAGAGGGGGCAGGAAGAGTCCAATCATGCATCCCAACCAACCAGTCAGCCCTAGCTGCATGTGGCCTGGGAGAAGGGCTAAGGGTATATAGGCTGGGGAAGCCTAGGGGAGGGTCTCACCATTATATGTAGCTGTGGGGAAGTCACCATTCGTGCATGGATGAAGACTTTCCAGTGTGCCTTAATGGGGGAGCACCTACACTCCTGTAAGTAAACTCTCACCCATTGCTCTGTAAGTAAGCCCAATAAACTCAATGATTTTCCAGACTGCAGTTTGGTGAGCTCATACATCAGTTTGTTGTTAGAATCAAGGGAGGAGAGGGTGGACATTGTTTACACCTCCCCACAGAAGGACTTTTAGTTACAAGGGTTTAAAAATTGCAGGCTCTGGATGATCTTGAATGAAGAACATTTTGGTTTTAAGGAAGGTAAGTATTTGTTGATTCAGAGCTGAGTTAGAATCCCTCTAGGAGAATTCATATTTCAAATATGAGTCTCTGTTAGAAAACAGTCATTTCCTCAGTTTTTAGCTTCCAAAGGAAGTAAAAACATACTTTTGACAAGAGGCACAGCCTTTATTAAGCCCAGGTTTTCTGCCTTGTGAATAACCCAGAAAGAAATTATCCCCTTTTGCACTTGAATCTAGAACACTTGATCTATATGTGGATGAAGTGGGAGGAGAAAAAGAATTCAGCTGTCTTCCTAAATTTGATCTTTTAAAATGAAATTGTTGCTAAAGCAGCAACTTCACAGATAATGTTCTTTGAACTTTGCATATATTCAGGATGAGGAGTACCTTTCTTTTACTGCACATTCCAGTTATTTTTAAAATGTAGTTCTGAGGGGAGGAAGGGAGAATAGTCTTCTGAAATCCAAGCTCAATGTGGCAAGAAATTTGTCTACATTTTTCACTTCTGAGCATATTTATTTTAAGATCAGTTAAATGTGGCATATTGGGACTTCCTGTTGATTTTCTTTAACTTTGAGACTAATAGCCTCATAGCAGCAATGTGCTGGGGAGAAGCAGAGGCAGTGATGGAGAAAGAGGCTCCACTCTTGCAGTGTTGAGGCAAGGAATTAGAGCAAAGAGGAGATGCTGTCTTAACCCTACATCGCAGGAACAGATTAAAACTCAATCCCTTTTCCTCATCCACTAACTATACTGGCACCAGAGGGGAACGGAATGGAAAAGGCAGATATTTTTCTGGTCTTGTGTTAGGAACTGAGAAGTTACTTGAGTCTAGTAGTAAAGAGTTCTCCTTAGCCATCTTCTAGAATTTGAATATATTCATGGTCAACTTCCACATTTTCCCAATTTTTGTTTGCCCAGCAGGATTACAAGAACATAATGTTTGCATTTTGCTTTTTGGTGGTGGTGGTGGATATTTTTTTTTTAGAGAGGATCTCCCTGTAAGCCCCAGCTAATCTGCAAATTGTTGTGTAGACCAGGCTGGCTGCAATTGCACAGAAATCCTCCTGCCTCTGCCTTTTGAGTGCTAGAATTAAGGGTATGCACCATCAAGCCCAGTAAAATGTTTTCAGTCTTTAAAATTTATTCAACATTTATCTCCAAGTAGGTATTTGGTTTTTAAAATTTATTTATTTATTTTTAAATTTATTTATTTTTTAAAATTATTTTATGTGTATGCATGTATTGCCTGCATGTAGGTAAGTGCACCCATGTTGTACAATACTCACAGAGGTCAGAAGAGGCTGTTAGATCCCCTGGGATTGGAGTTACAGACAGTTGTTAGCTGCCATGTAGATGCTGGGATTCAAACCTGGGTCCTTCTGCAAGAACAATCAGTGTTCTTAACCGCTGAGCCATCTCTCCAGCCCCCCAAGTAGGTATTTGAACCCAGCATGCTTTTCATCTAGGGAAGTGATAATTGTCTGGATTACAGAGGTAAAATACCTGGTATATGATAATGTTGCAGCTTTTTTTTTTTTTGTCCTTTTTTGAGACAGGGGCTCCCTGTAGCCCCAGCTGTCCTGGAACTCACTATGTAGACCAGGCTGGCCTTGAACTCACTGATATCCACCTGCCTCTGCCTCCCAAGTGCTGGGATTAAAGGCGTGCACCACCATGCCCAGCTGCAGCTTCTTTTTTAAAAAATGATTTTTATTGGCAGGGTGTGGTGGTGCACACCTTTAATTCCAGCATTCAGGAGACAGAGGCAGGCTGATCTTTGTGAGTTCAAGGCCAGCTTGGTGTACATAGTGAGTTCCAGGCCATTTGAGGCTACAGGGAGACCCTGTCTCAAAAAGATTTAAAAAAAAAAAAAGATTTTTATTTGAGAATTTCATGAGTGTTGTCTTTGCATTATTTCCATCCCTCCCAGTTCCCCACCAACTCCTCCCATGTCTCCCCACTCCCTCTCAATTTCTTACCCTTTTCTTTGATTATTTGATTATTACTACATATATATGTATCTCTATATACATATATAAACACACTGAGGCTGTTTAGTGGTGCTCATGTGTATCTGTGTTTAGAGCTGTCCATTTGGAATTTAGATCACTTTTCAGGGAGGTAGTCCCTAGAGAAAACTGGTTCTCCCTCCCTCAGCATCCATTGATTGCCTGTAGCTCTTCATCTTGTGTTGGAACCCTATGACATTCCCCCCATCCACCCAGCATATTGACTGGTTTTGTCATTATGGAGAATGCATCTTCTTCTCCCTTTCCTATTAGTAAAAGCAGTGCTAGATGGCACCAACAAAGCAATGAACACACGTATATTACTAAGGAGAGTAGAGGTTAAGTTTTTGACATGACTTGGGTATCATACATACATA
>NW_008348613.1:1393730-1436891 GCF_000622305.1 Nannospalax galili
TATATATATATATATATATGGACTATATTAGGATTAAAGTTCAATAAACTTGTTAAAAAGATACTTAAACTAGGGTCTGGAGAGATGGCTCAATGGATAAAAGTGCTTGCTGTGCAAGCATAAAGAGGCCTGAGTTTGAATTCCCAACACCTACATAAAAAGAGCATGGCTGTGTGAGCTTATAACCTCAGCTTTGAGGGACAAAGACAGGCAGATCCTGAGAGTTTGATGGCCAAGCAGCCAGCTGACACAGCACACTTCTTATTCACTGAGAGATCATGTCTCCAGGCTATAAGGTCAAAAGCTATAGAGAAAGACATCCAACGTCCAGCTCTGGGGTGTCTGCATGGGTGCACACAGGCTTGTGTACCTACCCACTCATGTGCATGCACAACATACATCACACCACACACAAGCACACACACACACACACACACACACACACACAGTACTTAAGCTACTAATATCAGAGGATAGAAAATCAAAACTACAGTGCCATAGATTCTATGGACATTAAAAATTAATAGAGGAAGACTGAACAATCTGGCCCACAAGTTGATAACTTACATCAACTGGATCTATTCATTGAAAGACACAGTCTGCCAAAACTCACATAAAAAATAATCTGAATAAGTGCATAAATAGTAAGAAAACTGAATAAATAATAACTTTCCAAAACTATAAGGCACCAGGCCAAGACCTGTTGCATGGCATTACTATGTCAACATTAGTTATACCTAAGTAAACAGTCTGACTCTTAACTCTAGATTTTTTCATAATTTTTTATTTAATAACCACATGATTAGAAGAAGCATTTCATTACAGATTTAACATATTCAAGAACAATTTCCAGAGCAAGGATACATCTCTTTCAAAAGTGGCTATAAAGTTTTAGGTTTACAGTTGAATTAATACAGTTATACAATATTGAACTCAGTATAGACCCTGTAAGACATAAAATTGAATGAGTTTTTAACCTTTAAAAAAGATCTCCATTTCATTTTAAAATATGCTGTTTCCTACAGAAAGATTCATTTATAATGCTACTAACAGATGTTTGCAAATGTGTCTCTGATCTCTATGTATCTGATTATTACTAGTCACAGTTGGTTACACTCAGATCCTTGGCACCTGAGTATGGATATAACTCCATGAGGTAATTTCAATGGTAATTTTTAACACCTCTACTAATTAACATGAAGCAAATTTTTATGCTCTCTCCTCAAATATGTCATTTTTTTATTTGTTGATTTTTTGGTGTATATATCATACAGAACATCCCAAACAATCTTATTCATCTATATACCCACTTCCCAAATCGCACCCTCCCATAGCCCCCCCACCACCACTGGAGCCCATAACATCTGTCATCCCTGTTACTGTCCACTTGTGTTGTCAGTGACCCCAGCCATTCCCCAGTGCTTGTTCATCCGCTGAATTTGTTCAGCCTATCTAGAGAGCCTGGTTTTAGGAAGATCAGCTGTTCCTCATCTAGCAGCAATCAGTTGTCAATATTCCTTTAGATAAGATTGGAGTCTGCTGTTCATTTTCCTAGTTCTATGCTGGGTTACTGTCTGGGAGTCTTTTGGGCCATCCTGGCCAATAACTCAAAGGAAGATATCTCCTGTCTGACATTGTTTCTTGTTATGTAGCCTTTAGCTATACTTATGGACTCTTAAAAAATTATATTGACCCCTTTAATCTTTGGCTATACTTTCCTTCGGGGTGTTTAAGACCCTATAACTGGCCTAGATAAACCAATTTATTTTTACTCTTAAGGTCGTTTGAGGATCTGTTCCTCAGGGGTCACATGGGCTTGGGAGGAGCCCCTGGTTCCTTTCTTTTACCAGTTCCTTCTATGTGAAGATAAGTCAAAGCTCCTGATCAACCATGGCTGGCTTTGCTTGGAAGCATGGAGGAAATGTTTACTATGTGTTGACCCTCTTCTTTGTAGACTGGACACTGGTTCAAGTCAGTCTGGTGGGGTCTCCATGGCCTCCTTGATCAAGAGGACAGGTGACTCACCACAGTTACAGGACATTCTGAGAGATGCTCATAGTCCCCTGGAATTTAATTGACCTAGGAGGACAAGGAGCAAAAACTGTCCTTTATATCCCTCTGACCAAATTTGTATAGGCCTCAAAGTATGGCTGTTAAACCTTCTTGGATGTTTAACTCTAGTTTTAAGAGTGGGCTTGAACTCAGAGGACACCTGTTCCTTCAGCTGTCTCCTGGAATTGTGCTGTGGAGCCAGACTTCACCCATACTTTTATTGAAAATGGTTTCTCCCACTTCAATTGGGGAACTTTACAAACTTGGATCCAGTCTTATCAGACAATCTTGCCCTTTCATCACTACGCCTAAAACATCTCATACACACAATGACAAGCATTCTTCTTAATTTCCTATGTTTCCAATGAAGCCCTGAATATGAATACATTGTGTTCATTGCTTTGATTTACTAATTCTCAAGCACATCCACATTCATTCATTATCCTGGGTAGGAGGCAAATTGAGGTTCTAGGGGATCAAAGTCAAGTACCCAGGTCACAAGAGCACATGGCTCAGAGAGTTTGTTTGCATAACTTTTTGGTTGCAAAGTAAAAGTCATTGGTCTACATTCTGTCCATTTTGTCAAAGTCATTCCTACAATGTTCACTGGAAAATTCAACAGTGAATTTCTTTTGAGGAAGAAATTATACCATTTTTTCTACAAGTTTTTCAAGAAGATAGAAGATACAAGCTGAGGAAATACTTCCTAACTTATTCTGTGAGTCCAGCATTACCATAATTCCCAAACTAGATGGGCATTACAAGAAAGGGAAACTAATAACTAATAGCTCTCATGGACAAAGATGCAAAATGCCTCAAAAATATTAGGAAATTGAATCCAACAGTGTATAAAAAGAATTATACACTATGATTATGCAAAGTTATTTCCAGGCATGCAAGTAGCATAAAAAATTTAAAGTCAGTTAATCTATTATTTCAACAAGCTAAAGAATAAAAGTTAAGTGATCATATTGATAGATGTCCCCCAAAGCATTAAACAATTATCTAACATCTAGTCATAATTTAAGAAAACAGTAATCTAGGAAGAGGGGAACATACTTAACCTCATAAAAATTATCTGCAAAAGCTGTGCAGCTAACATCGCATATAAGAAAGAGAAAAATTAAGGTTTCCTATAAAGATCAGGAATAAAGGAAAGATATCCTCTATCACTATTTGTTCCCAATTTCACACTAAAAATCTTAGCTAATGCAATAAGATAATAAAATGAAATGAATGTAGGCAAATCACAAGTAGAGAAATAAAATTTTCTTCATACATTCACAGATGACACTATTGTTTATTAAGAAAATCTAAAAAAATCAACAAAAAATTTTCTAGTATTACTAAGTCATTATAGTTTGTGGGAGAGAAGAATGGAGAATTATTGTTCAGTGTGTATAGAGTTTCAGTTGGAAAAATTTAGAAGTTCTGAAGATGAATGGTGGTAAGATGTTAACAGTGTGCTTGTACTTAGAAATCTTGAGCTATGTACTTAAAAGCAGTGTAACTGTTAACTTTCATGTGTATTTTATCATGGCAAAAATGTGAAATAATTGTAAAAAGGAGTTTGAACAGAAAAACCTTACATGGGTGGACAATGTGCTCCCATAAGACATGGGTTATTAAATAAAAATCTCAGTGCCAAGCATGGAATATCTCCTGAGGTTTTGATCAGGGAGGCACCAGAGACACCCAAAACACTATAGGTTATTGCCAGTGCTCTTGGTTACCTACCATAACTAGATGATGAGACTCTATTGCTGAAGCATTGCTTACTTTGGTTGTAGGACATAGAAAAATCAACCTCAAACAGACTAGGAGACCCTCTCCCAGTTGGATAGCTTCAATAGTGCCAGAAGGCGCTATGAAGGCTGCTGTGGGAGAAAATACATCAATGGTCATATTGAATGCTGGACCCTGCATGCTACAATACTGTTCTGCCAATTAAGATGTGCCCACTTGTATGCACAATAGTGGCATGATGGTTATGAGGATAAAAATACCACTTTCTGATTAGATATGAGTCTTGATCCATAAAATTCCATGCCTGATACTGTTGACCTGGTCAACAGCCCATGACTGGGGAGATTAGGCACTATGGGAGATCATACTGCTGTTTTGCTAAATGATCAAGCTGTCAAACTGTCTTCTAGATATTTATGTTTATACCCATAGATTTGTGCTGCTTTCAACTTTGGTCAGAGAAGATTCTTTTTACAGTGAGTAATGACTAATACAGAGACTCATAAATGGTATAAGTAACTATAAGTATTTGGCTGTGAATGGGTCACCTATATCAATCTCCTCCATCTAAGGCTCAGGGAATATCAAGAAAGAAGAGACAGAAAGAATGTATGAACTATAGATGGGGAGGAGAGCTGTGTAATGCTGACTTCTGGGCAAGATACAGCTACTGCACACATCAACTCACAGCAGCTATAGTTACTTGTATAAGACCTGCATAAGATAAAGCCAGTCAAAATTCTAGCATGGGGGGTGGGGGTCCCGGGGCACCACCCTTGGTGGAGAGTTATCAGCAGTGGATGGCTGTTGGGGGAAGGAAAGCCCCTTTCCTTTGGGTATGTGGCTGCTGGTAGGTTATCCACACTCTAGTGGATGACCACACATTATGTGCATATGTGCAGCATTAATTGGATTCAGCAGTTATTATAACGATAATAAAAAAGGACACAAAGATGGAGGGAGACAAGGTGAAGGATACTAGGTCAGAATCTAGATATTATTGGTGGATTTTCCAAGGTTTCATAGTTTGGGAACAGTGTCACACTGGTGTCAGGATACCGGTGTCCTATTTCCTTAATTTACAGAGACATTATGACAGAGAATGCTTGGTGTTGGACTATATAGTGAACACACTTTGAGAGAAGTTTAAGAATAACAGGCTATACCTAGATCTGAAAAAAAATATCTCAAATGTTCTTTTAACTAGCCAAGAATAAGACAAGATAAAGCTCCACTTCTATAGAAGTCCAGTGTATGAGAGGGGAGCATTTCTTTGGGCAGTAGCTATGTTTCCTAGTAAAAGCAGAAATCTCCCTTCTTCATTCTAATTTATCTATTACAAGATTAAACCTCTTTCCCAATCTGTGTGAATATTTATAAATTTGTATTTGCAGCAATAATTGGCTCTTAAGTAACAGAGGTTTGAAGTGCAAGGGTCCATTTGCACTTGCATTTTTTTCCCTTGAAATGTGTAGCAATTTGAAAAGCATTACAGATTAATTGCAGCACCTTAAAATATTGAAAAAAATTAAAGTTAGGTAAGTCAGGAATGCTTAAAATATATCTAGATAGTAGTCAGTGCTTATTATCTCCAAATGCACAAAATTCTAGTTTTAGGTTAAAATTTATCACAATTTAGCCACACAACCACAGGTTGTACATGGTGCCAATTGCAACTGAGAAAAATATTAATAAATGTAAGAATGCAGTGTTCAGTCATGACTGTACAATTCGCTATGTCAGTCCTGCTCTGCTGTAATCCCTGTCTAACTGCCTTCTCTCACTATTGTGTCTGCTATGGCCTTAACTACCTCTTCTGAAGCAGTTTCTCTGTCTAGTGACAGTAAAATTTGAGTTCCAATTCTTGTGTATTTTACTGTATACAGTCATTGGTAATATGTTAAATATGTGAAATTAAGTGTTTATGTTATCAGCAAGGCTTCTGGCTGAAAACTGTTAATAACTTAGTTTTGAACTAAGTTTTGCTGATTTTTGACTGTGTGAGTACATCAACATCTCTACCATGTTAAAAGTCAAGTGTACCTGCCATTTAAAAGAAATTTACTACTTTTAATCTCAACTGTATCTAGGAAAACAGGTGTATTCTCCCTTCCAATTGTAGGCTCACGTCCTATTTGCTATGGAGAGTGCACCAAATATTTTATTTGCAACAACCCAGAGTTGGGCTTCTGGCCTCTGTAATCACAGCCAGAATAGACAAACAGGGGCTCCAAAAGCTTCTTCCATTCTTCCTTATGTCTTCACCTGACTGGCACATACCTCCTCAACTTCACATCTCAGGTTAACTGTCACCCTAGGAAAACATCTCTGAATAAAACAATCAAATGCACCTTCAAGATATGCCCAGCATCTCATTCTTTACCTGCTGCAGTGTGTTCCTAAATGATTATGCTCACCTGAGCCATCTGTTAAACAGGCTCCCAGGAGCTTCCTCTACACATTCAGATGTAGTGAGTCTAGTAAGAAACCTGAGAATTTACATCAGATGGTGATGATGCACATTGAAATTCAAACTCTACACTCAGAGAAATGCTTGTTTCTCTAAGAGGTGAATTTGAATAGAGAAGAGAGGAATTACAGGCTCACTGCTTATTAACATTAGACACCTCTTCCCTGGGGTCTTCTAAATTAGATGCATCTCTGTGACCTTTGCTGTTCAAATGTCTGTTAACAACAAATCTAACCTTGCAGTTTCTATAGTTAAAATAAAAGATTCTATAATTTCTCTTTCAATCTGTCACATGCTCTTTCTGGACCTGAGGCTATTTAGTCATAAAGTGGTTACTAAAGAAAATTCACCTCAGAAATGTTGGGAAGATTATGAAATAGTGAGTGGTAAACAGTGATAGCGCCTTCACTTGGCTTGGTTCGCCTTTGTCTTCACAGCTATGGACAACACCAACCTCCCAACGGGATCAGCACCCTCTCCCTTGATGCACCTTTGTCCTTTGGCCTATCGTCCTTTTTATTGAAGGAAGATGAAGAGTCAGATCTGTCTTTAAGCAGGAATGTATGACTTTAAGACTTTGAACAGTAAGAGCAACTCAGGATGGGATATTTGGATCAGGAACTATAAACTAGTTCAGAAACTATCTAATAAACTCATTCCATATCTGTTTCCCATTTTTGGCTCACCAGTCTGCCGTGACACAGTGTCTGGCATACTTCACCAGTCAAGGCAAAGAGCTATAAGCAGCCAAGTCTGTTAAACTACTAGTTTAAGCATAGAATAACATGTCAAAACTGACTAAACTCTGGAAGAGTAACACTCAGGCTTGGGGAAGGTGTGACCAGAAGCTGTGGCCACACTATGCTGAAGGATTGTTCTAGCAAAGAGATCACTGTTTTGGTTTCGGGAGATTACCCTGCTTATATTGTAGATTCTGGGTAGCAGATACCTTCAGGGCCCCCACAAGGAAATGTCCCTGCCATACTCTCAGTCAAAACAGATTTTGTATAGTACCCATAGATTCACACCTTTCTTAAATTGAAGTCTTAGTGTATTTATCTACTTGGCTATGACTACACTTAGGTGGGGTATTAAAAGAGTAAATTTGGTTTCTAACGACAAATTGGGAATCACGTTATGGAAAATTCCCAAGCATATATGGGTACTCAGTGGACAGAAGCATGCCAAAAAGTTTCTTCTGCAGATAGTTTAGTTGAAGAACAGTGGACCTGGGAGATTCAGACCGCGTTCAAACCCAGTTTTGCCACATAGGAGCCACATAAACTAAGACAAGTTATCTCCTCTGAGCCTTGTTTTCTCATATGGCCCATGGTAGTGATTGCTACTATTCATTGTTCACTGTGCTCTGAGCCTGCACAGGAAGTCCCTGTTAACCTTCAAATAGGCTCTTTTATAAATATATTTCCTACTCGCTCATTGACAAGATCCCAGAAGCAGTAAACACAATCTAGTGCGTAGACCTCAGTTTCTAAATAAAAGTAACCAATGTCTTGAAAAGGTCAGAGATGGGATGTATGCTAATTCTGGAAAATCTTTTGTCAGAAAAGGAGATTGTGACACAGTGATGTATACAGTATGCCACACTGGGACACTTCTATTGGCTAAAGTTTGGTTTGATCATCAGGAGAGAAACAATGAGTATAAATTATAATCTATGACTCCTCTGTGAAAAAGGAGAGAGGGAGAAGGGAGAAGGGAAGGAAAAAAAGAGGAAAGACTGAAAACCCTGGATGCCACTTTGGGATATACTATGACATCATCTCATGATGTCTGAAGTTAGTGCTGAAGAAAACATTCATTGTGATATTTTTTTTCTTTTCTAGGAATAAGAGTCATTTATCCCCAGTTAATGAGAGAAAGCTCTTTTTTAGAGAAGATTCTCGAAAAACATACACAAAGGGAATGCAGAGCTACAAAAGAAGACCATTTTGAAACTGCAACAGGGCAGCTGACTCAGACAAGGAACATCAATGGGTTTTAGAGACATCAGGAGCTATACTGTTGAGAAACAGGATGTGTTCTCACTGCCAAAGTATTACCCCACAGTTACTTGCTAATAACATAGAAAAACATTTCAACAGCAACAGAGAGGTGGCAATCACTGCCTTAGTCCTGTCATCAAAACTTGTGTCATTCACAGGGAGACAGCCTGACACTGTGGACCTCCTGAGGTGACACAGTGTGAAGGACATAGTCAGCTATGATGTACTTTCACCAGAAAAAAATTCACCTGAATCTACTCAAGACTGAATCAGGCTTACTTTATAAAAATATAGTAGAGAAACATCTGCCTTTCCAAACTTCAGTGTGGCTTTTGGTAACTGTTCTGTCATGACCCAAAAAAAGTCCTTGGTTTTCAGTTCTTCCAGCCTTCTCATTTGGAAGGCAGGAGATGATGTCTTCAAGCTCTTTACATGTCAAAACAGAAAAATTCACTGTCTTAATGCAAGTTTATTCAGCATTGCTCCTAAAGGAAAGATAATCAGTGGTCTAGAAACTTTGCTTTAATAGGCAGATGATCATAGAATTGAGTTATCTGCTAAACAGGTTTTGCAGTATGAAATTCAGAGTGCCTTGGAAACCAGCTTTCAACAAAAATGTGTTTTTCTCCTGGCTAATTTGGCCTCATTCTGTTCAAAGTAGCACGGTAAAAAGACAAAAGCATTAGAATGTGAGCCCAAAGATATAGATTTTTGGCATCTAGGGCAAAAGTTTACCAGACCATCTCTAATTCTGAGACTCGTTTTCTTCATTTATTGAATTTACGGGCCACAGGAATTTCATTTAGGTTTTTCTCCTAAGTTTCTAGCATAAAACCTGGTCCAGCAGAGGCTGTATTGAAAATTGAATTGAAATGCCTGCCCATTCAATTGCAGACTGATGTTATGAGGACTAAACAAAATATTGTACATGAAATCTCTTTGGACACTTCAAAGAGCCTTATAAATACTGCTCCTTTATTTATCAGTCATCAATCTTGAATGCACGTGTACATGTAGGCATTTCTGTAGAGGTTTTTGACTTTGTTTTTGATAAGGAGGAAGATAAGGAGAAAAACGGTATTAAAGAGTTAATTTTTATACTCAAGTTGTAGATTGATTTCAGTTACAGCAGCGACACTATACATTCCTCAGCTTGTCCAATTAAAAAACCTGGCAAGTGTTTTGATATCTGACAGCTCTGCTGTCAAGCAATTCTGTTCTACAATTAATCATGCCATAGCCATTTCCCCAACTACTGCCATAATATAATGGAATCATTGTATATGCATGCATGATACTCTCGTATACTGTTTAAAAGGAGGCAAAGCAAATGAACATTAAAAATTTACTACCCTGTAGACTGCAGTTGCATCACCAAGATTAACTATTAAACCTGTGCTATTTTAATGTTTTTATTGTGTCTTTCTGAGCTTAGTATAACTGTTCAGATGCTGTTTTTCTATTTTCTGGTTTCAGAAATCGAGATTCTGCTTTCTTTGAGATACATGGTACAAATGGCTGGGATCCTTTAATGACTGAATGTCAGCTCCTGGGTTTTGATTGCTGTTTTGTCTGGATCAGTGTTAGACACAACTGCAGCTTCCACTCCCCTTCCTCCGCCCCTGCCAGTGACTTCCTACGGCAAATGAGTTTGCCACAAATCAAGATGCCTGTGATAAACATCTCTCTGAACCTGTTCCATCTCTCCTTAGCAACTTGCCACTCTGCCTCACTCTTAATGCCTAAATGCCTGCATTTACCAAATGGCTTGGCATCTTTAAGGGATTAACTATTTCACGGAAATCTTACTCTTCCACCAGAATTATGTGTTCCTCATGGACATTTACTATTTAAGCATCTTGAACAGCTTTGACCAAATACATTACCACTGTTTTTTATTGGTGTCATTTCCTGTTTACATGTCTAATTTGTCAAGCAATCAAGTCACAAGTTACATGAAAGGTCATCTAAAAATTAGTTATATATTGGTCAAAAATGTATGTAGAAAATACATCTAATCTCCTGCTTTATGAATCCAATACAACTCCTTACACTGATGACATTTTGTGATGTTCAGATTCTCATCTTTATGGACATCCTTGTTTAACTGGCATTGCTGATACGTTATGCAGCTGCATAGTCAGCCCGTGTCAAGAATGCTGTGAGCCTCTGTTGAATTTCCCTAGGAGAATGTGATACAGACACAGTCTTAAAACAACTTCATTTTCATGGTTAAAAAAGATCATCAGTTGCAAAGTTCACTTTATATGCATGCTGACAAATACCACAATAAGTTTCTGCTGTCACTTAGGGAAGCAAGTGAATGCAGTTGTTGAATAAACATAACCCAGACCACACTGAGTGCATACACGAGGGAGGGGTGGCCAAGCCTAAGATGAGCTATGAAGTAAATCAGGATTTTCAAGTTCTCTATTTGCTTCCCCACTGACTCATGATCTGATCTAAATTCTGCTCTGAGGTTTCAGTTTTTAATAAAAATGATTACTTTTATATTCTTTAAAAATTAATTAGCATGTAGAACATTAGGTTTCACTATGGCATTTTTCAGACTTTTTTTTTTTCTGATTCTCCTCTCTGCTGTTCTTCCCCATTCCCCTGCCCCTCCCTGTCTGTCCTCTTCTAGTTCCAATGGCTCCTTTCTGCTTTGGGGTCATATGTCTTATTCTCACCTCCTTCTTCAACACCTCTTTCGCCCTCTCACATTCTTCTTTCTAGCCTCATACCCTAGACCCACATCATACTCACTTTTGTACTTGCATACAAACATACAAATCTAGGATTTACATATGAGAGAAAACATGTGATGTTTATCTTTCTGTGTCTTGGTCACGTTCCTTAATATAACACTTTCCAAACCATCCATTTTCCTACAGATTTCATTTTTCTTTACAGTTAAATAAAATTCCCTTGTGTATATGTGCCTCATTTTCACTATGCTTTGATTTAGTGAAGAACATTTATGCTAGTTACTTTTCCTTGTTATTTGAATAATGCAGCAATAAACATGAAAGTGTCTCTGTGGTAGCATACGGAGTCCCTTGGGTATACACCTGGAAGTGGTGTAGTTGGGTCATGTTCTATGTTTAATTTTTTGAGAAAGCACCATAATAACTGTGCTACATTATGTTTCTGCCAGCAGTGAGTCAGGATTCCTCTTTCTCCATGTCTTTATCAGCATTTGTTGTCATTTATTATTTATTTATTTATTTATTTTGATAATAGTCATTCTAACTGGGGTGAGATTAGTTTTAATGTAAAAATGCCAGAAATAAGTGACAGGATTTCACAGTTACTAATTTCTGGCCCTGAATTTGTCAAATAAGCTTGGTTTTGCACACCAGTCTGGCCTGGTCAGAGAGTCTGTATAGCATGGTAGCCTCAGGAGAAGATAATTCTGGATGAGGCTATTCTTGCTGTGATATCTGCTCCTCAAGTCTGATCTCTTCACCTGTGTGTGCACAACTGCTCCTAAGTGAGTGCTCCAAAACCTGGTAGTTCTCTGGATTTGTTACTGAAGGGTGCAAAAGTGGAATTTATCCAATTTCAGTTTTGTTTTCCAGTAAAAAAGACTATTTTTCATCATCAAATCTTCTCATTCAGTCCCTTATCACCTTCAGAATGTACTTCTATGATAATTCTTTCTAGTCATAGAACAGGAAATTGAAAAGTTTGCCTCAAGGATGAAATTTATACACACAGAATCCTTCAAAGTACATCTAATAACATAACTAATAACTTATTAAAATGTTGTATCAAGTCAGGTATGGAGTTGAAGTCTTTGTATGTCCTAATTATTCTTTCATAGGAGGGGGTGAAGCTGGGCTTTTGAAATTTAAGTCATGGTCAAAAAAAAATTGATTACACTCAAAGAAAGCAAAACATAAATTTATGCTCATCACATAACTTCTCTGAGTCTCGATTTTTCACCTGTAAAATGAGAAGGCTAACACCTCCCTTCTCTGATAAAAGAATCTACCACTTTTTGAACCTTACCTTGTGCTGGTCACCCTAATGCAGTTTACATATAACCATCCTGAAGTTAATGTTGCCTCCATTTTACATATGCAAACAACCCAGAGAGAAGATAAATAATTTGTCACAACACAGAAAACTAGGCATTGAAATGACTGAGATTATAACCTGGGTCTGCCTAATACCAAATCCTCATGTTGTGCTATGAGGTTTGGGGGCATATTGAAGGAAAATTAGTACACCATATATAAAGTATCATAAACATTCTATATGGTGGTATTTCTGAGATTTTAATCCTTTACCCTCTTCCTTCATGACCTTTGCTATGTCTACTTGCTGCTTATGTGATATATTTATTTTCTACAAGTTGACTCACTTTCTTTTTTTTAAATAAATAACTTATTGAGAATTTCATACATGCATATAAGGTATTTTGATCAAAATGCATGCCCAATCCCTCCCCTCAAACTCCTCCCATATCTCCCCATCACTTTTTTCTGATAACTTCATGTACTCTTTCTTCTTCTTTGATTTGTTTATTTTATGGGGATTGTGGCTACTCTAACATTCCCCCCTCTGAAGAGGTAACCCTAAAATCTTTTAAGGATTAGATACATACTCCCAAATACTTTCAACATTTTTGGCCTTTGGAACAGAGTATGTTGCTAAAAGGCCTAAGGACATTTTGACTTTTAGCCAAGAAATTGGCTACTTTTCTTTGGGGTCTTTTGACCCTAACTGCCTAGCCAATTCCTACCTCCTATTCTTATCATACCATCCTCTGAAGAGGTTAGCCAAATGCCAATAGGGAATAGGATTACAGACTGCTCTAGCTTCTTCCACGCTGAACACGGATGCAGGATGAGGCAATTGGAGTACCGCTTCAGTGGGTCTATGTAAAAGACTCCCAAATTGCATAATTCGTATCTCTAAGGGGAAAATAAAGTTCTTGAATCATGAATAGGAGATGTGAAGGAGAAGTAAAGGCAAGAGTAATTAGCATTTCAAGTTCTAATCCGAGAACTAGAAAAAAGTGAGAATAGGGCAATTTTCAAATGTTCATATGAGTCAATTGTAATTTCTTGACAAGAGCTTCCAAAAGCATCCCTTTATTGGGTTCCTCCTCATTTTTCTTTTGTCTGCCAAGGCTGAACTCTGGAGTGATGGATACAGGATTTGCTTTCAGGTATTTTGATAGCTGTTGGAGTGGTTACAATCAGTGTCAGTTCCCTCTCAAAGGCTTCAGATAACTGAGGGATTGCTGAGGTGTATGTATGACCTGGAGGTATGCACACTGGAAAGCCTTAACCCAGCAGGGGTCATGCCTTCTCTTTCTAGCCTTCCCCAGATTGTATACTTTAGACCTCTCCAAATCCAGGAGGTCACATGTGATTAGGATCAAATTACATACAGTTGTCTGGAATGACCCTGCTTGGCTCTCTAATGAATGAGCACAACTGTCAACAAGCCCAATTGTGACAATGTTTAGAGATCAGGCTCAGCTGAAGTTGTGGTGATGGTAGTTATTTCGTGCAAAAGGGACTGCTGTATAGCATCATCTTATTAAAAGGACCTGGAATTTAAAGGGATTTGGTGCTAGGATTCACGTACGAGGGAGAACATACATCGTTTGTTTTTCTGAGTCTGTGTTACTTCCCTTAGTATGACAGTTTCTAGATTCATCCATTTACCTGCAAATTTCATTATTTCATCTTTCTTTACTGCTGAATAGAACTCTACTGTGTAAATATATCACATTTTTTTAACCACTCATCAGTTAAGGGACACTTAGGTTGCTTCCATCTCTTAACTATTGTGAAAAGAGCAACAACAAACATGCTTGTACAAGTGTCTCTACAATAGGATGCGTCCTTTGGGTATATGCTGAGGAATGGTATAACTGGGTCATATGGTAGGTTCATTCTTTTTTTTTTAATTCTCCACACCCTTTTCCATGGAGACTGCACGAGTTTGCAATCCCACCAGCAGTGAATGAGTGTTCCCCTTTCTCCATATCCTCACCAGCATTCAGTATCATTTGTTCTCTTGATCCTAGTCAGTCTGATTGGTAAGGCAATAACTTAGGGTAGTTTTAATTTGCATTTCCCTAATTACTAATGATGTTGAACACTTTTTGAGATGTTTTTAGCCATCTTTAATTCTTCCTTTGAGAACTCTCTGTATAGATCTTTAGCCCATCTTTTAATTGGGTCATTTGGTTTCTTGCTTCTTTGTTTTTTGAGTTCTTTATATATTCTGGATGTCAAACCTCTGTCAGATTTGCCACTGGTGAAGATTTTTTCCCATTCTAGGGGTTTTCTATTCACTTTTTTGATTGTTTCTTTTGTTTTACAGAAGCTTTTTAGTTTAATGAGGTCCCACTTGTTGATTGCTGACCTTAATTCCTGAGCAACTTCTGTCCGATTTAGAAAATCCTTTCCTACACCTATATATTGTACGTTACTGCCAATATTTTCTTCTTATAGTTTCAGGGTTTCCAGTTTCACTTTGAGATCTTTGATCCTTTGGGAGTTGACTTTTGTACAAGGCCAAAGATAAGGATCTAGTTTCATTCTTCTACAAGTGGAGATCCAGTTTTGCCAGCACCATTTGTTGAAGATGCTGTCTTTCCTCCATTGTGTGTTCTTGGCACCTTTGTCAAATATCAGGTGGCTGAAATTTTGAGTACTCAGGTTTGGATCTCCATTGATGTTCCATTGATCTATATGTCTATTTTTGTGCCAGTACTATGCTGTTTTTATGACTATAGCACTGTAGTATATTTTGAGATCTAGTATAGTAATCCACCCAGCATTGCTCTTTGTGCTCAGCATTGCTTTGGCTATCCGGGGTCTTTTGTGCTTCCATTTGAATTTAAGGATTTTTTTTTTCCTAACTCTGTGAAGTATGTCATGGGGATTTTGATTGGGATTGCATTGAATTTATATTTTGCTTTTGGTATGATAGTAATTTTCACAATATTAACTCTTCAATCCATGGGCATGGGAGGTCCTTCCATCTCCTGGTATCTTCCTCCATCTCTTTTTTAACAATTTAGAATTTTCTTTATAGAGATATTTGGTGATTTTGGTCAGATTTATTCCAGATTTTTTTTTTCTAGCAATTGCGAATGGGAGCATTTCCCTGTATTCTTTCTCCAATTGCTTGTTATTGGTATATCGAAAGACTACTGATTTTTGTAGTTTGATTTTACAACCTGCCACTGTACTGAAAGTGTTGATCAGTTCTAGAAGTTTTCTGGTTGAACTTTTGGGATCTCTTAGGTATAGTATCATATCATCTGCAAAAAGTGATAGTTTGACCTCTTCTTTTCCAATTAGTACTCCTTTAATTTCCTTCTCCTGTCTATTGCTCTAGCAAGAGTTTCAAGCACTATGTTGAAAAGGAGTGGAGATAATGGACACCCTTGTCTTGTTCCTGATTATAATAGGAATGCTTCCAGTTTTTCTCCATTTAGAATGATGTTGGCTGTTTGTTGTATATAGCTTTAATTATGTTGAGGTATGTTCCCTCCAGTCCAATTTCTTCTAGGACTTTGAACATAAATGCATGCTGAACTTTGTCAAAAGCCTTTTCTTCATCTATTGAGATGACAATGTGGTTTTGGTCTTTGAGTCCAGTCCATTTATATGATTAATGATGTTTATTGACTTGTGTATATTGAACCAGCCCTGCATCTCTGGGATAAAGCCTACTGGATCCTGGTGAATGATCTTTTTGATGTGTGTCTGTATGCGATTTCAAAGTATTTTGTTGAGAATTTTTGCATCTATATTCATTAAGGATATGGGTCTATAGTTTTCTTTTTTGGTTGTGTCTTTACCCAGTTTGGGTTTTAGAATGATGCTGGCTTCATAGAAGGAATTTGGGAGATCTCTCTCTGTTTCTATCACTTTGAATAATTTAAGTAGTATTGGTTGGAGGTCTTCTTTAAATGTCTAGTAAAATTCTGCTGTAAATCCATCTGGGCCTGGGCTTTTTATAGCTTGGAGGCTTTGTATTACTGTTTCAATTTCCTTATATGTTATGGGTCTGTTTAAACTGTTGATCTCTTCTTGGTATAACTTTGGTGGTTCTCATCGTTTCAGATATCCATCCATTTCTTTTAGATTTTCCGATTCAGTAGCATATAGGTTTTTAAAATATTCCTTTATAATGGCCTGGATCTTTTTGGTGTCTGTTGTGATGTTTCCCCTTTCATCTCTGATTTTGTTGATTTGGATTAGCTCTTTCTTTCTTTTGGTTAGCTGTGCTAAGGGTCTGTCTGTCTTGTTTAGCTTTTCCAAGAACCAGCTCTTAGATTCATTGATTCTTTGTATTATTTTATTTTTTTCTATTTCATTAATTTCTGCTCTGATTTTTGTTATTACTTCTCTTCTGCTGGGTTTGGGCTTCATTTGTTCTTGCCTTTCCACTATCTTAAGTCACAGAGTTAGGTCATTTATTTGGGTTCTTTCTCATTTTTCAATGTAGGCACTTAGAGCTATAAACTTCCCTTTTAGGACTGTTTTTAATGTGTCTCAGATGTTGTGTTGTGTTGTATTTTCCTTTTTGTTGAATTCCAGGAATTCTTTTATTTCTTTCTTAATTTCTCCTTTGAACCACTCATTGATTAGGAGTGTGTTGTTCAGTTGCCATGAGTTTGTGTAATACCTACGGCTTTGTCCAGTGTTGATTTTGAGTTTTATTGCATTGTGGTCTAATAGAATGCATGGAATTATTTCAATTTTTTTGTGTTTGCTGAGGTTTGTTTTGTGGCCCAGTATGTGGTCTATTTTTGAAAAAGTTCCATGAGGTGCTGAGTAGAAATTATATTCTTTGGTGCTTGGGTAGAGTATTCGAAAGATGTTTGTTAGGTCCATTTGATGTATGGTATCATTCAATTCAGACATCTCTCTGTTTATTCTATGTCCAGTTGACCTGTTTAATGGAGACAGTGGGATATTGAAGTCCTCTACTATTACTGAGTTGGGCTTAATCTGTGTCTTAAAGTCCTATCATGTTGTCTGGGTGTACCAGACATAGTGAGTTCCAGGACAGCTAGGGCTACAGGGAGACCCTGTCTCAAGTTCGGTGCATATATGTTAAGGATTGTAATATCTTCTTGGTTAACTGTTCTTTGGTCAGAATGAAGTGACCCTCATTATCTCTTCCGATTAGTTTTACTTTGAAATCTATTTTAAGATATTAGAAGTTTATTCTAAGACTTTGAAATCTATTCTAAGATATTAGAATTGCATCCCCTGCTTGTTTCTTAGTGCCATTTCCTTGGAATATTCTTTTCTGTCCTTTTACCTTAAGGTAATGCCTGTCCTTGAAGGTGAGATGGGTTTCTTGCAGACAACAAAGAGATGGATTTTTTTTCTTAATCCATTCGCTTAACCTGTGTCTTTTGACTAGGGAGTTCAGTCCATTGATATTTAAGGTTATTATTGAAAGATGTGTATTGGTTGCCATTATTTTGATTGTTGTTTGTGTTCTCTGTCTAATTTTGTGTTTCCTTGATTGATTATACCTTTATTTATTTTCTTTCATTGCCCCTGGGGTATAGTTGTTTCCTCTCTCTGCTCTCTGTATTGCTTCAAGTATTCTTTGAAGGGCTGGTTTTGTGGACATGTATTCTTTCAGGCTATGCATGTCATGGAAGATTTTTCTTTCCCCCTCAACTATAATAGAGATTTTTGCTGGGCAAAGTATTGCTAGGATGGCATCTATTGTCATGTAGAACTGGAAACACCTTGGTCCAGGCTCATCTGGCTTTCATAGCTTGCATTGATAAGTCAGCTGTAATTCTGATGGGCTTTCCTTTGTATATGACTTGTTTTTCTTTTGCTGCTTTCAGTATTCTCTCTTTTTCTGTATATTTAGTGTTTTTACTATGATATGTCATGGGGAGTTTCTTTTCTGATCCTATCTATTTGGTGTTCTATTTACTTCCTCTCTTTGTATGAGGATGTCTTTCCTTAATTTTGGGAAATTCTCTTCTATGATCCTGCTTAAGATCTGGTCAATACCATTAACTTTCTTGAAATTCTTCTCCTTCCTCTATTCCTATGATCTGTAGATTTGATGTTTTCATGGTGTCCCACATCTCTTGCATATTCCATTCCTGTGTGTTTTTAAATTTTCCATAATCTTTGCTTGAGTGATCAAATTCTTCAGCTTTATCTTCTGGTACTGATATTCTGTTTTCCATTTCATTCGTTCTAGCGGTGAGCTTTCCCCTGTTGTTTCAAGTTGGCTTGTTGCTTATTGAGTTTTGCACTTCCTTTTTCATTTCTGCCTGACTTTTCTTCAATGTTTCTATCTCTTTTGTGAATTCATTCAGAAGTTTATCCCTATCTTCTTTTAGCTCGATTTGTTTGTTTATATGTTCTTTAAAATCGTTGAATTCCTTGATTATGTTTTTGATTGTTGTTTTAAATTCAGTGTCCCAGGTTATCTCTAGGGGATGCTCCTTGTAGAACTCTTCTACAGAATTTGTGGAGTTTGGTGGGGACATAGTGTTTTGGCTTTCCATTTTATTATTCTTTCGTTGTGATTTTGGCATGTGAATTTCTTTTGTTGTTTATGATTCTGATATGAGAATTGTTGAAGTATGTTTCTGTTTGTATTATCAGGGTGCCTAAATCCTTTATTTGTTATGTAAAGCTGGTTGGTACAGGGTTCAGGTTCTCTCAGGTTTAATTTGGAGAGAACTGATGGCTTCAGATCAGCTATTCAGGAGTACCCACAGAAGCCAAATTCAGGTTCCAGCTCGTTACACTCAGGCTTCCTTCACCACATGGAGGCAGGATGGGGTGTTCTCAGGTAGTCCACCCTCTCAGGTTGTCTGCTAGGATCTCAGCCTTAGCCTACCAAAGCCAGATCTACCCTGGGGCCTTGGGAGGGACCTTACAAAATCCCAGGTAGGGGGATAGGTATGCAATTATGGGAAGCTCACCACCAGGTGGAGGCAGGATTGGGGGCTCTCAGGCAGTCCCTGTGTTCTCAGGTCCTCTGCCTGAGGGAGGCCAGAAGGAGGCCAGAACTCAGCACTTCTCTGGTGATCTGCTGAGATCAGAGCCTCTACATCTATGGAGGTCCAAATCAGCCCTCTCAGGCTGTCTGCTAGGATCTCCTTGACTCACTTTCTTAAAAAATTCTTTAACTTCATTGACCTGGAAATAGAGAACCAGCATTAGTGCCAGGACTAAAAAATAAATGCAGTAAGGCCCACCCTCTCAGGCTGTCTGCTAGGATCTCCTTGGCTCATTTTCTTACTTAAAAAATTCTTTAACTTCATTCACCGGGAAATAGAGTAGAAATTTGTTTTTAAATGCCAACATATAGGCTGAGAAGATGGCATAGTGGGTAAAGCGCTTGCCAAGCAAGCATGAGGACCAGAGTTCAGATCCCCAGCACCCACATATCTGCCAGCTGGGCATGGTGGCCTACCTGTAATCCCAGCACATGTGGGAGGTGGAAACAAGGGACCCCTCTATCATGCTGGCCAGCTAGATTAGCTGAATTGGTGAGCTCTGAGTTCAAGTGAGAGCCCTGCCTCAATATACAAGGTAGAGAGTGACTGAGGAAGACACACAACGTCAAACTTGGGCTCTATACACATGCTCACACATGTGCATGCACATTCGCACACACATCTGCTCACATTCATATGTGAATGTGCATACATGCATGCATGCATGTCACACCAAAAACAAAGGAAAAAAAAGAAGAAAAACTAGCATAAATACCAGATTTTCCCTAATATAATCAAGATTGAAAGATAATTAAAAGAAATACAATCTCCAACATAGCTTCAGTGTTATACAATGTCATATCCCCATACTCCCTAAATCATTCTGAGCTTTGGCAAAGTGCCCCATCTTTGGAAAATACAGTTGTAAACAGAGAAGGGGGGGCCGGGAATCTCAGATTGTTCAAATGTTTCTACATCCATCAATTTCAAGCACCCTATTTCCCACATCTAATCAAAGACTGAAAGCCATTTTTTATCCCCCTAATTTAAAAATGAAACCAGACTCCCCTCACTTCTAAAAAGATGTTTATCGCAATGGGTCCCAGGTTCCCCTCTGCTATGCTCTAACATGGACCGTGCACACTGGTAGATGTTGGCTGTTGTGATACTCTTTGCTAAAATAGTTCCCCCGTGGCTGCCCCAAAGATTTTTCTGAGTAACTTGAAAATCATTAATACATTCATTTCTGCTTAAACCAGCACTAGTGGGTTCTGGTGTTGCAAGTAAGAATCTTGTAGAAACAAATAAGTAGAGTATGCTATCCCACATATTTAGAGAGCATTGTGTTTCTCTTTAGACTCTAAGATGCAACAAAAATGCATACAAATTCTTAAGACAAAAATATTACTTTCTCAATTTATATTGCATTGGTGACAAATGACCTGTGAAGTCATTTAATATTTTTTTCTTATGGCTACTTATGAGAATCAGAATCATTTCAGCCATCTGTGGAACAGTACACTCATGGTATAGGGTCAGGAAGGAGGACATGTAAAGATGCACTGTTCTAGGTGGCTCTTATTCGAATCACTAATAGAAGAGGGATAAAGGTAAGTTTCAATGTTAAAAAATATGCCTAACTACTGGATCTTTCTGGAAAATAATTTTAAATATTTTATTTTTTTTTTAATTTTATGTGTATGAGTATATTGCCTACATGTGTGTAAGTATACTGGTGTTATGCAATACCCATAGAAGTCAGAAAAAGGTGTTGGAGTCCTTGGAACTGGAGTTACAACCAGTTGTTAGCCATCATGTGTGTGCTGGAAACTGAACCTGGGTCCCCTGCAAGAGCAGCCAATGTTCTTAACTACTGAGCCATCTCTCCAGCCCCACCTCTGGAAAATTTGGGGAAAATATAATGACTATTTCATATGTAGGACTCTGTAAGAAGGGACAGTAATATGAAGAGGACATAAGTAAATTCAAATATTCTGTTGTATCTAGGTTGGCTCTTACAGCATATTTTTATTTTAATATCTTTAAAATAAATTTAAATCAGATGGACAGAAGGATCTTCTCTCCCATACATAAGGTGGTCTTTGTTTATTTGTTTGAACAAAAACCTTAACACAGACCAGGAGAACACAGGTCTGTATTTTTCTAATTCGTTAAATTTTAAAGCAATCTCTCTCTCTCTCCTCCTCTTCTTCCTCCTCCTCCTCTTCTCCTCCTCCCCCTCCCCCTCCTCCTCCTCCTCCTCCTTCTGCTCCATTAAGCTTGCAAAAGGGTAATTGCTCTGACTGAGAAGTTATAAGCCACATCCTTCAAGCTTATGGCTCAACTTCTGTAAATCTAAAAGATCAACATACAGAGAAGATGAAAGCCAATAATTCTCATCAGGTTCTCAGCCTACAATTCCTCTCAGCAAGTCGATATTCTACCCATTTCTAACTGTTGTGTCTATATGATTACCAAGTAGTCTGATCCTATGGACTCAGTTTCCTTGTTCTAATAGACTTTCCTTATTAGGATATTATTGCTTCTCTGTGAGTAAATGTCATGATTTGTAGAGCACATGTTACTCTTCAGAAGACTTCATGTTCATGGGCTTATTTGGTTTTACCCCTCATTCTTGGGGGCCCCATATGTGCCTCACTGTCCTCATTTCACAGATAAATAAGTCAGGAAAGCATGCTCTGTTCACAGAGCAAAGATGACTGGCCAAATCTAAGTCTGGCCTGTTCTGGGTCCATTCTCTTTCTACCACAACACAATGGGTATAAAAATACAAAGAAAATCTTTTTTTGTAACTTATGTTGCTTTTTCCCCTAGAGGTTTTATAAGAACATTTTCTGTAGAACTGAAGAAGTAAGGCAGTGTTGAGGACGACCTAGCATAAACACTGTATATGCTTTCTTGATAGTGCTAGTCTTAGCAGCTGAATATGTGTTCTGACTCAGAAGTAAACTTTCATTTCTATGACTTTAGATAGTCTGAGATTCTTAGCATACTGGAGGAGCTAGCTCAATATTTCAATTGACTATCCCTCTCAAGACAATCCAGGCCTTAGTAAAGAGCAAGCTAGAGACCTGAAAGAGTTAATATTGCTTCCAAAGGTGAATTTATAACCTAGAAGTAATTTAGGCAGCAAGAGAAAAATGTCTCACTTCAAAGGTGGGAATGCTGAGCCATGCATACAAATGTGACTGCTAACTCATGTGTGACTCAGAATCAGCAGCCATGGGTTCCAAAAGCGAAAGGAACCTCAAAAAAGCATCTGGTCTACCTAGTTCACTTCTACCTTCCTGTACATGAAATCTTCACATCAAAATTGCAGCCACAGATGCTAAGGGACCTGGTGACAGAAAAGACTAGAGTCAGAGAAAAAAAAAATGCTTTGAATCCAGACCTAGCTTCCTGTTTTTATACTTTTTAATTGTGTGTGTGTGTGTGTGTGTGTGTGTGTGTGTCTGTCTGTCTGTCTGTCTGTCTGTCTGTCTGTGTCTGTGTCAGTGTCTGTGCATGTGTCGTGTGTTTAGATCAAAGGACAACTTTCAGGAGTCAGTTTCCTCCTTTCACTATGTGTGTTCTTCCACTATGTGGATCAAACTTGGGTCTTCAGGCTCAGCAGCAAGAGTCTTTACCTGCTAAACAAGAATTTAGCTAAATTCTTTCAGGCTTTAGTTTCCTGGTTTTAGTGTAATCCTTTATTGTGCACTCTGTCTCTTGGACAGCCTAATTTGATTCATGAACGAGAGAGTAGACAACATACAAGATTATATGAAGAGGTCAACTAAGATTAGGACTGTGGATCATGAGATTTAGCCTTGTGGAATCACTCAGTGACTTTAGTGAACACAGTTTCAGCAATGTAGTGGGAAGTAGAAGTCAGAGTGGAGATCACAGACAACCCCAACTCTGAAGATGAAAGGAGGGAGAGAGACAGAGAGACAGAGACAGAGACAGAGGCAGAGAGAGGCAGCTGGAGGAGGATGTGAGGTCCAGGGAAATTTCTGGGAGTGGTTTGGGTCTGTATGAGGGAATGAATGATTCCTTAAGATGGGAGTGACTATATTATTTTGTTAATTAGTTAGTTTGTTTGTTTTTGGTAATTCAGAAACGTCACTTTATTTCAATCCAGACAGCTCAGCATAGTACGTGGTGGCAAAAAATCCATTTGTTCAGACTTGGCTTTGTGGTTGGTTTGTTTTTTTTTTAAATACTGGGCGATAAACAAAATAATAATAATAAAGGAAGCAGCTTTATCATTTGTGTGCTTCATTCTAGTCACCGGAGGGAAGTCCCCAGGGCCTCTGGGTAATCTGGGAAGACCTGACTTTTCCTGGGAGGGAGGGAAGCTGTGCTGAGCTTTACTTAGAATAGTGCATGATAGACTCGACGTAGTTCCCAGGGAAGAGACCTGTTACTCCGTTCATCACGCCCCTATACCAACCATCATCGTTCTTCTTGATGACGTAAATGATGGCTCCTTCCTGAAAGGACAGCTCACCTTCCTTGTCTTTTGTATAATCATAAATTGCCACAACCTTTTCAAAGTAAGATCTTGGAGCCCATGGTGGGTCCTCTTCAGCATAAGGGTCACTGTATTCAACCACAGCTGCTTCTTCCTCCTCATAATCTTCTGGAGGAGGTGGTGGAGGGGGGGAATTCATCAAAAACTGGGTCTTCCACAGGTGGTAGTGGAAGTGGTGTATCTGAAATATTTTCTTGGACTCTGGCCACAAATCCCATTAAAGGTAACTGAGAAGTTACCTGTAGGATGGAGGGAAGAGGAGGAGTAAGAGGTACTGGATTCTAGCTATAAAAAGTCCTCTATTCATCTGATTATTTTTAAATGCTACTGGGAAGAATCTGGTAAAGAGAAAAATTTAAAGATCAAAGATAGGTGTGAGAGACAGAGTAAATTAAGAGCTCCTAAGAAAGTAGCTATGTGTAAGGTCCAGAGAACATGAGGCGTTTCAAAGGGAAAATGCCCTTTGTACTGTAATAGAAGGGAAGAAAAGAGATGCAACCCCCCATGGGCAGGGCTGTAGATCTGTCTGGTCAGTAGCATATTAGGGAATGGGGTGTCTAAAGGCTTCTAATTTATGATACAAGAGATGAAGTCATGGTTTGAGAGGAAGGAGGCACATATTTCTCAGGAATGAGGTTTGAGGAGACTGGAAAATGTTGAAGGTGTCTTTTGAAGAGAATGGTAAACAAACATTACCAGAAGATATTGGAACCTAGTATATGTCGGAGACCATGAATCTATGAAACCTCTAGCCTTTATTGTCTTGACACCCACAGGATGAGGCTATATGGTGAGATTCCTCAATTAAAAAGAAAAGAAAAGAAAAGAAAAAAGGTTAAAAAAAAAAGCTGTGTGAGAAGGAAGTACAAAGTATGTTAAATTATAGTACATTTAAAAAAAAAAACAGTATTTGAGACAGTACTGCAAGAAATCTAAGCTGGGGTAAGACAAGTGTGAAGACGGGAGAAGGCTGACAGATTAAGGGACTTTAGTTATCTGTGTTTGAGAAGTCCTGATGAGGTGAAATAACATTTGGAGAGAAGGCACTTTGCCGAACAACTTGGAAGGTTAGGAAGTTGTTGTCAGTGAGTGGAGTGTTCATATAAGTAATTTCAGAGGTGGAGCAGTAGTGATGACAAGTGACATAGTGTGACTTTGGAAGAAGTGACTGGAGTTGAATGGAGAAGACAGACATTGGAGAGGTCAAAGGAATAGAAGCAAAAAGTTTGAGTGGTCTGCATGAAGGGAGAGCAAGACTGGACTCAGGGTGCTCGGTGAATATAGTGGTAAGTGACATTAGAGATACAGAGTGGGAAGGTCCAATGATCAAAATCTCATTTGCTTGTTTGTTATCAAAGGAGAAGAAATTTGGTCTGGAGCAGGAAGTGCTGGTGAAGCAAAAGCAATGACAGTGAACAAAGGACCAAGTTTACTCCCAACTCTGCTGGATGTGGCATGTATGTGGTGTGCAGCCTCGTCTGAGAGGACTATGGCATAGGGAATCTCCTAGGGATAGAGTCAGATTCTAAAGAAAGCAGAAGGTAGAACAAAGAGTCAGTGGGGATTTTGGAGAACACATTGATCATGAATGACTGCCTCAGAGGGCATCGTGAAGGGTTTCAATTGGAGGTTGGGGTAGGGGTTGAGTTTAGTGTATACCAGGGGCTTCCATGATTCTCTATACCAAACAGCTCCTCAAGCCTCACTTCAGTGTTCTACATCATGGAACTTAGCACCTCTGTCTCTGCTTCCCTTTCTGTGTATTTGTACTTGTTACTTCATTCTCTATTTATGACAAAATTTCCCAGAGAATCTCCTAATTACCTTCCATCTGTCCTTATGGGAAGACTTTACTAGTCCTAGCATCCATCAGCCCATATCCTTGGCTCAGTCTTCTAGAGTCCAAAATATTTACATAGCCCTGAATATATAGGTATATAAAATAGACAAATAGCTATATAAATACAGGGCTTAGGGGCTAAGAGAACTGGCTATTCTTGCAGAAGACCCGAGTTTGAATGCCAGCATCCATGAGTGGCTAACAACTGCCTATAACTCCAGTTCCAGGGATTTGACATTCTCTTCTGCCCTCTGTGGGCACTGCATGATGCAGGTGCACTTACATACATGCAGGTATGACATTCATACACACAATAAATAAATAAATAAATAATTTTTTAAACAGGCATATAAATAGATATATAAAAATTTAATGATAATAAGCCATAAATTTATTTTAAGAATTCTTTGGCCTACATATAATTTTATCATTTTTTAGAGATGAAGGTAGCTTTGCATACTAATCATGATGAGATGGTTATTTTTTTATTTTTACATAAAGACTTGAATCTTGAAGGAATATATAATTCTTCAGGGCATAGGTATATTCAACATTTTTCAGAGTTCGTCAGTTGTTTCATTCTATAGTCACCAATACTGAGAGCACTGGTTCACATAAATATGTAGTGAAAAATAGTAGATGTTTATGGCCATTTCAGAAATTGTTGGAAATTCTGTTCTAAAGTATAAATCATTCAATGATTCTTTTTTATAAAACTCAAGTTATCAGCTTAAAAGGCAATTGTTAATATCAACAGTCCTAGCACAATACAAAACAAAATCACACTATCTGACATCATGCTGACATGGTGGTAGAAAAATATTAAAGTTCTTTGGTTTTTGTAATTAAACCATAGTGTTTCTGTAAAAGCAGAAAACTGTATATATTCAGTTAAAAAAAAAAAAAAAAAAAGCTGCAACTCAGAGCATCCAAGAGTCCTGAATCTGAGACGAGGTGCTTCAGGTCATTCACTGCCACCGATGGCATGCCCAGTGAAAAGTGTGCATGTTATGTGTTCAGAAGGCTGCAATGAAGTCACATGATGCAATGCTGATGCCCGAAACACCTCCGATCTGATAATTACATGTTGATTTTAAATAAAAATTTGGTCGCTACGTGTTCAGAAACCTTTTATGGTTTCTAAACTTTTAGCAACCTCCATATTTAGTTATTCAATCCCCTAGCAGGTTGCAACCTACAGTTTAAGAAGCTGGACCATGGAGTAGGCATATATACAAAGTCCTATAGAAGGGAGAAGTGGAGAAAAAGAAGCCCTTGTATTTTGTTCATGGAAATATAAAATAGAATGCCCACTTGAGAAGCAGTTTGATGATTTCTTTAAAAGCTAAAACTACAATTCTCATGCACCTAACAGCTCTATTCCTGGGTATTAACCCAAGAGAGATGAAATACATCCTCCATAAAGACTCAGGTATGAATGCTAACTCACATTTATAATTATTCTTAATTGTCAATAACTGTAACTAGAATCCATCAACCTGTAAATAAGGAAAATATGGTATAGTCATATAATTAGGTATGTATAATTGATTGCCACTCAGTATTTATAAAGAACACTGTCCTGGGACATATGGCATCGTAACTGAACCCCATAAGTGAAAGAAACTACATAGAAAAGAAGATGTGTCTTGAGATTCCATTTATATGAGATTTCTAGAAAGACCAATCTATAGAAACAGAAATCAAACATGTGTATGCCTGGGGCTGAGAATAGATGGAGATTGACTGCAATTGTGTAAGAGAAAACTTTTTGATATGATGGAAGTCTGGCTTTAGTAGATTGTAGTGCTGCTCTCACAACTGTGTAAGTGGATTATAAATCTTTGAGCTGTAGACTTACAAGGAGTTGAGTTTATTATATGAAACTATATGTAAGAAAAAGTATTTAAAATTCTTAAAGAACTATTTACATGGCTAAAAGATTTAAACAGAAAATTCATTACAGAAGATGTTATATATAAGCACATGAAAAATGTTCAAGACCATTAATAATTAAAGTGACAATTATAACCACACACTTTCGTTCTAGAGGTTCAACTGAAAGGTAAACAATACTAAATGCTGGTGAAGTGGTATATTACTTTTCTGATGCTGTGATAAAATACCATGACCAAAGCACCTTAAAGAAGAAAAATTTATTGTGCTTATGGTTCCAGGGGAATAAGAGTCTCTCATGGCAGGGGAGCCAAGGCAGGAGGCAGCCAGAGCAGAAAGCTCAGCCCTCACATCATCAAGCAGGCACAGGAAGCAGAGAGAGCAAAACTGGAAATGGGACATTGGTGATACATTCCCAAAGCCTACCCCCAGAGATGTGCTTCCTCCAGCAAGGCTACACCTCTAAACCTCCACAAACATCACTACCAACTGGGGACAAAGTGTTCAAATACTTGGAGCCTATGAGGGACCTTCTCATTCAAACTACCCAGGAAAAGTAGCAGCTGGAACTTTAAAACACTGCTAGTGGGAATTAACACTGTAATTAACAGAACGAAACAGTTCTCCAATTTCTTAAAACTCCAAACCTAAAGTCTATATAGCTCATCATCCCCATTGCAATATATTCCCCACAAAGACTAAAATGTACATTCAAAGTGTGCATAAATGCTCATAGTAATATTTTAATTCTCGAAGTTGGAAATAGTTCAAATGTGTGTAAGAAAGTACATAAACAAACCATGATATGTCATAAAATCTGCAAAGAAAGGGGAGACTATGGATATATACATCATGAATGAATCATGAAATTCTGATGATTGAAAATTTCATACCACAAATAAATAGCAAATGAGACATACAAGGTAATTCCATGTTTATGAAAAGAAAGGTCATTGTTTAGTTGGGGACTGGGGTGGGAGGTCAGGATGTAGAGGGATCTTACAAAAGCTTTCAAGGAAGTTTGAGAAATGAATATGTTGATTTTTATTATAGTGATGGCTTATGGGTGAACTAACACCCACAACTTCATTAGATTACACATTTTAATGTACAGCTTACTTTGCATCAGTACTACCTAGGTTAATCTATTTTTCATGCCTACCAGTGTAACCTTTCTTTTCAGCAGCTGGCAGCATGTCCCAGAAAACGCTGGGGCTTCAGCCTCAATATCCTCTGACCAAGTGTTTCAGTATCTAAAACTCACTACTTTTTCACCCCTTTTGAGACCATTACTCTATCTTAAGGCAGGCTACACCTTTCTATCCCAATCTGAAACCTAATTGGAAACCATTTTAAGTTGAAAACCAGGCCCCAGACAGAACAGGCTGGGAAATGGCATGAGAAATGGAGTCATGCCACATTCTCCTTCCGCTTCCCTGACTTTTCCGCTCACCAGCTCCCTCACATCTTCTCTAAATTTCCCCCAATGTTCTGGGTTGATTATATTGTCTCAAACGAGGTATCTCCCACAGTCCAGATCAATAGCCCCAGTTCAGCTCAGTTTAGTTTCTTAATGCTTCACAGCAGAGAGAAAGAAGAGTTCTCCCCAAAAATGCAGTTCAAAAAAGAAAAAGTCCCAACTTGCTTCCTCAGCTTGTGATCATTCCAAAGGTGCCTGGAAGAATGGGGTTTGAGAATCCTGCAGTGTTTACCTGAGAGTGGGGGTGAGAAGAGATGAGTGAGTTTCTGCTGCATCCAGGATCCCAGACTCTGGCAAGATAGAAAGCTGTGTTTGTTTGTTTAGTCTTGCTTTGTTTTTATTGGCTGTGGCACCAGGCATGAATTCCTTTCCCAAAACTGCCTTATCCAGCAGATAACTGGTAACAGTCCCCATGAGATCACCTCTCTGCCTGTTTAGGAGTCTTTTCCCATTTGCTTTCTCACTCATAAAACAAAAAACTAACGTACTGGGGAACCAATAAATTTACTGAGCTTACTTACCAAGGAGTTGCTGGGGTGTATGTATGACCTGAGGGTATGCACACTGGAAAGCCTTTTCTCAGTGTGGGTCATGCCTTCTCTTCCTAACCTTCCCCAGATTGTATACTTTAGCCCTCCCCAAATTCAGGAGACCATGTGTGATTAGGGCCATATTACATACCGTTGGCTGGGAAAATTTTAATCAAACATTGGCTTGACACTAAAACCTTAAAAGGGAATAAGCATTGCTTAGTATCTCCAGGAAAAGAAGTCTCACAACAGACGGAAAATTAATTTGTTAATGTTATTGTTTCATAATTATAAAAAAAAAGAAAATAGGAATGTAAAAGATGTTCAAAGGATATGGGAATGGAGATATTTTCCAAAATAGAAAAAATGAGAAAGGCTAAGCAAGTGATGAAGGTCTGTGTAGGTTTGTTATGATATATCAAGGATGAGACAAAAATAATATACACATAATCATAAAATTTCTAAGGTCATAGTTTAGTCAACTAGTTTAAGGAACAAAATATATATCTAGTCAAGGTTTGTCTGAGAATATTTGTTTTTTGACCCAAGCTTTATCTACATAGCTCATGGTAATTAAAAGTACTAGGGGCTGGAGAGATGGATCAGCAGTTAAGAACACTGATTGTTCTTGCAGAAGACCTGGGTTTGTATCCCAGCACCCACGCGGCAGCTAACAACTGTCCATAACTCCAGTTCCAGGGAATCTGACAGCTTCTTCTGTCCTCTGTGGGCATTGCACGACATGAGTGCACTTACCTACATGCCGGCAATACACACATACACATAAAATAAAAATAAGAAATAAATTATTTAAAAAAAAAAAAGTACCAGACTGGTGGAACTAACCTTCTTGGATGTTTAACAGCCATAGTTTGAGGCCTATACTAATCTGGTCAGAGGGACTTAAAGGACAGTTTTTGCCCCTTGCCCTCCAAGGTTGACTAAGTTCCAGGGGACTACGGAACATCTTTCAAAATGTCCTGTAAATGTGGTATCACCTGTCCTCTTGTTCAGAGAGGCCAGGGAGACCCACGAGATGGACTTGAACCAGTGTCCGGTCTACAAAGAGGAGGGTCAACTCAGAGGAAACATTTAACTCATGCTACCAAGGGAAGCCAGACATGGTTGAGCAGAACCTTTGACTTATCTTCACATAGGTGGAACTGGTAAAAGAAAGGAGCCGGGACCTCCTCTCCAGCCCATGTGACCCCTGAGAAACAGATCCTCAAATTACCTTAAGTATAAAAATAAATTGATTTACTTGGGCCAACTGTATGGTCTTAAAAGGAAAGTATAACCAAAGAGTAAAGTCACCAGTCAGGAGCTCCTCCCAAGCTCATGTGACCCCTGAGGAACAGATCCTCAAATGACCTTAAGTGTAAAAATAAATTGATTTACTTGGACCAACTGTATGGTCTTAAACCTAGCTAGGGAGACAACCCACTATTCTTTTAAAATGATGAATAAATTTGTTTTCTCCCTCTATCTAGAAGCCTTTGGAGAGGGAACTGACACTGATTCTAACCACTCCAACAGCTACCAAAATACCTGAAAGCAAATCCTGAATATATCACTCTCCAGTCCAGCCTTGGCAGACAAAAGAAAACTGAGGAGGAACCCAGTAGAGGGATGCTTTTGGAAACCCCTGTCAAGAAACTCCAGATTCTCATATGAACATTTGAAATTTGCCCTGTTCTGACCTTTTTCTAGTTCCCTGTCTAGAATTTGTAATGCTAATTACTCTAACCTTTACTTCTCCTTCACACACACACACACACACACACACACACACACACACACAAAGAGATATGCAATTTGGGAGTCTTTTAGATAGATCCACTGAAGGGGTTACCCCAATTGCCTCACCCTGCATCCATGGTTAGCATGGAAGAAGCCAGAGTGGTCTACATCCCGATTCCCTATCCGCAAGTTGGGTGACCTCTTCAGAGGATGATGTGATAAGAATAGGAGGTAGGAATTGGCTAGGCAGTTAGGGTAAAAAGACCCCAAAGAAGAATAGCCAGTTTCTCAGCTAAAACTCACAATGTCCTTGGGCTTCTTAGCAATACACTCCGTTTCAAAGGCCAAAACTGTTTAAAGTATTTGGGAGCTTTTGTCTAATCCTTAAAAGATTTTAGGGTTACCTCTTCAGAGGGAGAATGTTAGAGTAGCCAAATCCCCATTTAAAAAAATAATAATAAAAGAAGAAAGAGTACATGAAGTTGTCAGAAAAAAGTACTGGGAGATATGGGAGGAGTTGGAGGGGAGGGAGTGGGCATGGATTTGATCAAAACACCTTATATGCGTGTATGAACTCAATAAATTTTTCTAAAAAACTAAGGTGCTGTTCACTTTTCACAGCTCACTGAAATGTTGGTTGTAATTTTTCTTTAACTTCTTTCCCCATTTATCTTACAAATAGATTTCTCATACTCTTTCCAGATGAAGCCAAGGATGTTTGCATCTAAAATGACTCAGGAAGGAAGTGAGTTTTGGCAAAAGCTTGTCTGCTTTTATGCCTTGGGACCAGGCTCCTGACCCACAGACAATACGGTCAGTTCAGTGCACGCCTGTGGGTGAAGTTAGTCAGCGAGTACTTATTGAGTCACTCAGGCCAAGTCGTCCAACAACAGAGAAAATAACACAGCTTAGCCTTGTGTTACAGACTACTGTTGAGTTAGGAATGGGGAACTATTTAGGACTATATCAAATTACAAAGACTTTTTAATAATATTACAAATGTCAAAACTGTTACATTTTGAGTTCTGTTTGACTTGGACAAAAGTTGAAAGTTGTTGTTTGTTATTTTTCCATTGTGTTACCCATTACCATCAGAAGCACAAAACTCAAACTATCATCTTTTCATATTTTATTTAAAAAATTGTTTATTTACTTTCAGAAACAGTCACGAAAATGAAATGCAGTTCTCTCTAAAACACCACTTTCAAATGAACATTCTTTGTAAGTTATTTTTCAATATTTCTGAATCTACTTCAAAGAGCCTGGCTAATATTTAAAAGGTTTTTTCCAAAATCTTACACATTATCCCATGTGTAATTTTTATCTTCCCATAAGCATTACTGCTGTAGGCCATTTGGGAATTCTGTTAGAAGATTTTAAATTTTTGGTGGGCCAAATCTATCAACAATTTCCCAAAACATCACACAGATACTTTGGCCTTTAAATCTTTAAGGCTATATAAAGCACTGTGTCCCCAAAGGAATGACCAGGTATAATCCACAAGTATGATAGAAAGATCTCCAAGAAAGAATACATCTTTTCTATTTCCATGGAGAATGGAGGAAATAAAAGCCTAGATTGGTCCTGTGGTTGTTCTTGTTATGAGAAGAAAATACAGTTTTAAAAACTTTATACAACTAGTTCTCATCAGTTGTACTACAGGCTACAAAGATTGAAAAGGAATATAACAATCCCTCCTCCACGCCTCCCAACTTCACAGTTCAACTCGCCAGAGCCAACTGGGTGTGCTTTGTCCTCTTTGCTAGTTCATGGTCATTACTGCTGGCCACCTTCTTATTTCTAAACAGTATACATAGACTGCTAGTCCTCAATTGTTGATTTTAGGTATTAACTTCCTCTTATGATAAACAGATTTAGTTCTGTTAACCCATTTTCTCAATAGAACTATAGGAATATTTTCAGTTGTATTTTGTGGTTCTGTAAATATTGTTTCTAAATTTTCTCCAAAAGTACCATTACCTTCCACCTGTTTATCTTGTTTTTGTTTTGTTTCCTTTCGTTTTCCAAATGACCTATCTTATCAGATGGTCCTCTTCCTGGTGACCTCCTCCCAGCACCCTCTGTCCTTTGGCTAAGACATCTCCTTCCTGTGCCCCAGGGTTTGATGCAATGCTTTCTGAACCCCTGCATCTACCTCTTGCTTGTTTTAGTTCTTTTAAGTGAAACCTACTCAGCTTCTCAAAAAATAGATAAGGGAAATACAGGTTCTATGTTCCAGCATGTCAGGAAATGTCCTTTCCTGTTCTCATATTTGATTAATAGTTGGGCTGGATGTTCCATTCCAAGTTTAAGATCACTATCTCCCACATTTTGTTAAGTCATTGCTCTATTACTGGCTAACAGCCAGTGATGTTGAGAAGGCTAATTTAAATTTGTCCCACAAATCTATGTTGATCATTTTGTGTATGACTGATTATGGTGACAGTGACAACTCTTCCAAAAGGAAAAGAATTCTTTTGTATAAAACTGCTACCACTGAAATGAATTCACACTTATGGCTTTGGGACTTATTGATTCTTTCATGCAGAAGTGGGAAGATTTACAAATCTTGTATTTTAAAAATATATAGGGCTGGAGAGATGGCTCAGCAGTTAAGAACACTGGTTGTTCTTGCAGAAGACCCGGGTTTGAATCCCAGCACCCACATGGCAGCTAACTACTGTCCGTAACTCCAGTCCCAGGGGATCCAACAGCCTCTTCTGTCCTCTGAGGGTATTGCATGACACGAGTGCACTTACCTACATGCAGCCAATACATGCATGCACATAAAACAAAAATAAATAATATATATATATGTATATAATATTTTTCGAATATTAACTCTTTGAGACTTTCATGGCACATACAATGTATGTTCATCATAATCACTCCCTCTTCTTCTGTCTAAGTCTTCCAGGATCCACCTCTCCTCCCAACTTCATGTCCTCTATTTTTCTTTATGCCAATATACTCCTGGGTGTGGGGCTATCTGGAGTGTGGTTGACCTATTGGGCACTCCCTTGAAGAAAATGAGCTCTTCTTTTGCCAGACGTCAATTGTCCAGTGCTCCTTAGTTGTGGATTGGAACTCCTGAGCCCCTCCCCTTCCATTCCAGAAAACTCTGGATCTTGTGCAGGTCTTGTGAATACAACCAGAACTGCCATGAGTACATGAGTGAAATGGTTCTGTCATGTCCAGAAGGCACTACTTTGCTCCAGTCTTCCCCAACATCTGGCTCTTAGCAATCTTTGTACCTCCCATGATGATTTGGGGTAGGGGTGGGTGTAAGCACTCCATTGACACCTGGACTTGGAACAGTTGCAGTTGTGAGTTTCTGCCTTAACTACCATCCCCTACACAAAGAAACCTCTCTGATGTGATCTGAGCACTGTATTATTGATGAATTTTTAAAAACACATCCTTAGCTTAGAGATTTGTTTCAGTTCCACAACTCATTGGTACTATTATGTAAATTAAGGCTGTTGCTAAGTTTGGAAAGCCTTCTATTATATTTCTTCCATTATAAACGCAGAGATTTCAGGACATTTCAAGGTGTCTTGGATAATTACTAGCCTTAAAGAATTTTTAAATTGATGACATTCATTAACCAGCTTGTTATAAGTGTCTTCTTTGCAGTGGCTCATAATGAGCTTTTATGGTATCTTTGCAATGTCAATATTTCATATAAAATAGAAAGAAATTAAATTTTTCTTTGTGTGCATTTCCTCATTAATTGAATTCTGAAATTATTAAAAAATGCTTCATTATTTCTTTTTAAATTTTTTAAAAATTACATTTATCTATTTACTTGTTTGATTTTTTTTATGGGTGATGTACCACAGTGCATGTACCATCGTGTGCCTGTGGAGGTCAGAGGACCAGAGAGGAGTCAGTTCTCTCCTTCTGGGTTCTGGGGATCCAATTCAAGTCATCAGGCTAGGTGGCAGACATCTTTACCCATTGAGTCATCTCATCAACCCACATGCATTAGTTCTAGTTGAAAGTTTTCTCTTTCTCCTGATAAATTGTTGCTCTAGGACACCCCCCAAAAATAGTTCAAGTTAGTTTTCCTCTCAGGTCAATTTCTACCAAGTTCAATTGTCATTGTTACCACTTTTGTTTCACATTCTTTTAAATTTTTATTGAAATGTTCTTTCTCTAAATAATCTCTCTCTCTCTCACATACACACATACACACACACACACACACACACACACCATACAGATACACACACACATACACATACACATACCAACGTTTGAGGTAGGCTATTCTGGCCTCTAAGGCAATCTGATGCATTTGGATAAACAAATCATGTGATTTCATACACATGAATTCTGTATATATCTGCATTCACCACAAACAGGAATTCCTATTTAGTCTATTTTCTCCAAATCTCGTGAGAATATGTACAATGTATTCATAACTGTATATACTTTATTAGCAAATATGTTTCTGACAAGAGAGAATTTGTTTTGCATCAGACATAATAAGGACCAAATTCTCTGCTTACTATTTATAAATCTGATGATTAGAGACATTTTCCAGAAAATAGTGTGTTTATCCTCCTTGATACACATATATTTCCCATGCTGGCATCATAGAATACTTTCATACCATTGTGTAACTTTTGTCTCTATACCTTGGGCCTGAAATGCTATTTGGTACAATGGATGGACCCTTCTACGTGGGGATATCTGACAACATCTTAACTATACACAGAAAGGCCAGAAAACTATGTAAATATGTAACAGTAAACACAAACTAAATACATCTTCAACTCAATCTTCCTATAGACATATCTCAAAACACCCATAACCACTTCAAAGTTGATAGAAATTGGAGTCTGATAGAGAGGAATTTGAATGGAAAAAATGGTCACAATAGAGATTCAAATATTTTTGCGTGATTTGTGATGGTACCTGCCTATGCAAGGCCCTTGTAAGCCCTCTGCCAGGCCTTCTGTCTTAGAAGGGACTGTCGTGCCAAATTTTCCCCTGAGAGATCCATGCTGGCTCTCTGGGACCCCAGGGAGCATGTTTCTAACTAAACCAATCCAATGTTCATCTTAAGTTACAGTTTGGGGAACAAGAATATTTATTTGGGCTTGCCAACAAGGTTTATGCTGTTCGGAAGAGGGTCACTTACAAAGGCGTGCACACCCATAAGCTTTCTCTCCCACATTTGGATTCGTGCCATTGGCACCTCTGCATGCTCTGCTTCCCAGATGGCAACTCTTTTTCCATTTCCTGCTGTGCCCTGCACTTCCCAGTGTGCTCACCACTTCCCCATGTCTTCAGAGTTTCCCAGTGTTCTCAGCATACATCCTTAGACCCTTCCCCTCTGAGTCTCTTGAGGTTTTGGGGTTCAGTTCTATTTCCCTCAGAGGACATGCCTACTCAACAGGGTCCATAGATAAGGGACCTGATATTTAAGCTTAATTGCCTTATTAGCTGTACCAGATAGCTTTAGTTGTCAACTTGACACACCTGGGTATAGGGAGCCTCAATTAGGGAACTGCTTCCTTTTCTCTGGCCTGTGCTCATATCTATGGGGTATTTCCTTGACTGTTGAGTGATGTGGGAGGGCCCAACCCACTGTGGGTGGTGCCAGCCCTGGGCAGGTGGGCCTGTGTTGTATAAGAAAGCAGGCTGAGGGGCTGGAGAGATGGCTCAACGTTTAAGAACAGTGACTGTTCTTGCAGAAGACCAGGGTTCAAATCTCAGCATCTACATGGCAGCTAACAACTGTCTGTAACTCCAGTTTCAGGGGATCCGACAGCCTCTTCTGTCCTCTGAGGGCATTGCACAGCATGGGTGCACTTACCTACATGGAGGCATAACACTCATACACATAAAACTAATAAATAAAATATTTTTAAAAAAGAAAGCAGAAAGAAAGAAAGAAAGAAAGAAAAGAAAGAAAGAAAGAAAGAAAGAAAGAAAGAAAGAAAGAAAGAAAGAAAGAAAGAAAGAAAGAAAGAAAGAAAGAAAAAGAATGCTGAGCATGGGCCGGGGGAACAAACCATTAAACAGCATTTCTCCATGGCCTGTGCTTCAGCTCCCACCTGTAGGTTCCTGACTGAGTTCCTACCTTGGACTCCCTCAGTGATGGACTGTGACCCAGGAGATATAAGCAAAAGAAACCCTTTCCTTCCCAAGTTGGTATTGGTCAGAGTGTTTTGTCAGAGCAAAATACTTTGCTCAAGTGTGTTTGTTGAAGGCAAACTAGAACCCCAGTAATTCTGCCTTTGCAGCATTTTGTTCCATTATGAATACACACAGCAGATTAGAGAATTAAATTCTGGCCTCTTCTCACTTGAAGAAGGTGGAAGTGTGCAAGAGATGAGTGTCTACCTGGTACTCAGTGAAGAAGAGTTGCTGGTGGGCTCATAGCATTCAAATTTAGTCTTTCTTGTAGCTCTCATTTTTCTCATCTGTTTAGGTTCTCCAAGTCCTGAGTGTCCCACTAGTACTGCTATGCCAACTGTCTCCTTCTCCCAGACACCCTCTCTTTGAGCTTGAAATCACAACTTCCTGTACCCTTCTCAGTTACCATGCCTATAACTCCTCCCTGACACCATCTCACAAGCATCCTGGTGGCCTTAGCAGAGATGCACTGCTCTAATGGGACTTGTGACACTAAGCTCAGCCAAGCAGAATTGTTTATAGCTTCGTCCCTAGAGTCAGCACTTTTGTTCTATTATGAATAAACGTAATGGATTAGCTTAGTGTATGCTACCTAGAGGGGAAAGATAGCAATGTGTACATAGTCTCCCAAATGCTAAACCCATTCAAACTGCAAAATACATTAACAAAAGCTCACATTTGCTAATGGCACATATTCATTTCTCCTTGTTCTTGTGGGTTCATAATCCTTCTTATCATTTAGAGAGGTGCTAGGAGGAAAAGAAATTATCTTTATTAGAGTCATCTCTCCTGTGAGTACAAATAATGTTTCTAAGCTTTCAATACTGTTTTCTTCTTTCCTCTAGTCACAGAAGAATTTGTGCTGAGTGCTGTTATGAGTCATTCTTGCCCAATAAAAATTTCTCCTTGAAAATCTAAGAAGTCCTCCTGTGATGTGTATTGTTTCCTATTTTTAAGAGGTTTTCATTCAGTGAGCTAATTTGTTCTCCTATGGTCAGATCTATATAATTCCATTTCTTACTTTCCAAAGCAGTGACTCCTCCCTCTCGTCCACTTTTTTACAAGTTGCCTACAGCTCAGACAGCCTGGTCTTGACCTTAAAGTAGAGTGTGAAAGTCTATTAGGTCTCGGAACTGGGCTAATGAGTCTTGCAGGAAGTCTGAGGTTAAATGTCTGCTAAGCAATTGGTTATTAGTTAAGTGTTTAGTTTTTGGTAGGTGAAAATATGTTGTTACAAAGCTCAGAACCAGTCCTGAAATAGCTCTCAAAGACTTAGATGTATCAATGGTTTATTGTGCACAATTTATTCACTGGTTATATTTCTGAGCCACCATGAAAACATATCAACCTCTATATATGCTCTAAAATTCTAATGATGGGGATCCACCCCATCATTTCTTTGCTTGGGATTTGTTTTCACATTTATTAATTAGTCTTCATGGTAAATCAAACAGCACAAAGTTTCCTCTGATCTGCTCAAGTGTCATTAACTAAAATCAATCACTCATATAAAATATACAGACATGTACATTTGGTTTTCCAGGAACAAAATATAATAATAATTCCAACTCTCTATGACATCCCTCCGTGTTCAGAAACACTGATCTTACAGTTTACTGTGTTGTCAAATTTCAGCATGATTTTAATTCTCTGGTGTACTACAGCCCCACTGTTTCCTAGAGAATTGCTGCTTAAATAAAAGTACCATCACATTTTTAAATGTATAAGAGGTGGAACCAAGGGCCTCACACATGCTAGGCAAGTGCTCTGCCCTCAAGCTACCCCCAACCTATTTATGTTTTTTTATTCAAATCTATCACCATAAAACTGCCATGATGAATTTACTCAACAAATGTTTGTAGACTTATTTTTTATTTTTCTTTGTGGTGCTGAAGACCTAACCCATGGCCTTGTACACACTGGCAAGCAATCTCTGTCACTGAGGTATATCTAAAGCTCTTGATATATGTCTTTAAAGGCCTATTATGTGTCAGACATTGGATTATAATCTCCATAAGATCAGGGACTTCATTTGTTCTGTACCCTATTATATTTTAACACTATAAGTAGTACCAAGCCCAGACAAGGGCTGCAATACATAATCATTATAGTTGAATAGGTAACTGAATAAGTAATAATTAATTGGAGTACACAAGTAAATATATTAGTATAAAAGAGAAGCTGAATGAATGTATACTTAGCATATTATTTCTTCTGATGTAACAGCTACAAATTGAATGATTAAAACACCACACATATGTTATTCTATAGTTCTGAGGCCAGGATCCCCAGATGGGTTGGCAAGAATATGTACCTTCTGGATGTTCTCAAAGATAATGTTTCCTCAACTTTTTTTTAATCATTACTTTTTTAATTTGTAATAACTACGTGATTAGAAGAAGCATTTCACTACAGATTTAGCATATTCAAAAACACACTCCAGAGCAAGAGTACATCTCTTTCACAAGTGGGTACAAGTTTCTAGGTTCACAGCTGAGTTAATGCAGTTATACAATGTTGAACTCAGTATTAGCCCAATAACACATAAAATTGAAGGAGTTTTTAACCTTTAAAAAAGATTTCCATTTCACTTTAGAATATATTCTTCCTTGCAGGAAGACTCATTGTTTTTGCTACTAACGCTGAGATGTTGGCACACGCATCTCTAATCTGTATGCATCTGATTATTACTAGTCACAATTGGTTGCACTTGGATCCTTGGCTCCTGTGTATGTCTATGAAGTCATTGGGTAGAGTTCAATGGTAATGTTTATCACCTCTACTAATTGTCATGATGTAAATTTCCATGCTTTCTCCTCAAATATAATACGTTTTAAAAAATTTGTTGTATGTGTGTGTGTGTGTGTATCACACAGAACATCCCAAACCATCTTAATGGACTATATAGCCATTTCCCAGAAGCATCCTCCCATAACCTCCCTCACCCCACTGGAGCCCTTATACTCTGATATCCCTGCTACTGTCTGCTGTGTTATCGGCATCCCAGCCATTCCCCACTACTTGTCCATCTGGTGAATCTAGTCAGCCTATCTAGAGGTCTTTGTTTTAGGAGGGTCAGCTGTTCCTCCTTTAGCAGCAATCAGTTGTCTATATTCCTTTGGATAAGATTGGGGTCTGCTGTTCATTTTCCAAGTTCTATGCTGGGTTACTATTTGGGAGTCCATTTGGTCACATTGACCAACACTCAAAAGAAGGTATCTCCTATCTGGCATTATTGCTTGTTATGTAGCCTTTAGCTATGCATATGGACTCTTAAGAAATTATATTGACCCCATTAATCTTTGGTTATACTTTCCTTTTGAATGTTTGAGGCCTTAGAGTTGGCCCAGATAAACCAATTTATATTTACTCTTAAGGTCGTTTGAGGATCTGTTCCTCAGGGGTCACATGGGCTTGGGAGGAGCCCCTGGCTCCTTTCATTTACCAGTTCGGCCTATGTGAAGATAAGTCAAAGGTCCTGCTCGACCATGGTTGGCTTCGCATGGAATCATGGTGGAAGTGATTCCTCCGTGTTGACCCTCCTCTTTGTAGACTGGACACTGGTTCAAGTCCATCTGGTGGGGTCTCCTCTGCCTCCTTGAACAAGAGAACAGGTTACCCACCACAATTACAGGACATTTTGAGAGAAGCTCATATTCCCCTGGAACTAGTCAACCTAGGACGGCAAGGAGCAAAAACTGTCCTTTATGTCCCTCTGACTAAATTAGTATAGGCCTCAAAGTATGTCTGTTAAACATCCAAGAAGGTTAGTTCCACCAGTCTGGTACTTTTAATTACTGGATGTCACGTAGAAAAATCTTGGGCAAAAACCAATTGTTCTCAGATAAACCTTACCTATACATATATTTCTTGATCTGCTATGTATAATTTGTCAGTAGCTTGTAGGGGTAGTATGATTTCCTCTGGTTTTCAAAACTAGCTATTATATCTCGCATTGTCTCACCCCTCCATCATAGTTTTCCCACTTAAGGTGCCCCCATTTCCCCCCTTACTCTCTTAATAATACCCTTCTCCTATGGTCCTAACTCTCTTGAGGGCCTTCTTTCCCTTTATCCCCTAGGTTCCTTGTATAGCCTTCCCTCCCCCCTCCCTTAAAATAACCTAATTTTTATCCATATCTCCCTTATTAAGGCCTGTTTCCTATTGTTCTTCTCTTTCTTTCGAATTCTTTCTTTTCCTTTACCTCCCTGTTTCCTTTCCATTGTCCTGGTTCCTGTAGTTATGTCTGGATACATACTCACTTATCAGGGTTTGGTTCTAGGATCCATATATGAGAGAGAACGTATGTCGATTTTTTTTCTGAGTCTGTGTCACTTCACTTAATATAACAGTTTCTAGTTCCATCCATTTACCTGCAAATTCCATGATTTCATCTTTCTTTACTGCTGAGTAAAACTCTATCATATAAATGAACCACATTTTCATTATCCACTTGTCAATTGAGGGACACTTAGGTTGCTTCCATCTCTGAGCTATTGTGAAAAGAGCAGCAACAAACATGGATGTACAAGTGTCTCTGCAATAGGACGAGTTCTTTTCATTCAGGAGTGTGTTGTTTAATCTCCATGCGTTTGTGTGGTGATTTTGGCTTCTTCGGTTTTTGACTGTAAGCTTTATTGCATTGTGGTCTGATAGAATGCATGGAAATATTTCAATATTTTTGTATTTGTTGAGGTTTTTTTTGTGCCCCAGTATATGTTCAGTTTTGGAGATGGTTCTATGGGGTGTTGAGTAGAAAGTATGTCCTTTGGTGCTTGGGTGGAATATTCATAGGTATCTGTTAAGTCCATTTGATATATGGCATTGTTTAATTCAGAGGTCTCTCTGTTAACTCTCTGCCCTGTTGACCTACCTAATGGAGACAGTGGGGTATTGAAGTCCCCTACTATTTATGAGCTGGGATTAATCTGGGTCTTAAATTCCTGTAGTATTGTTTTTATGAAGTTGGGTGCACTAGAGTTTGGTGAATATATGTTCATGATAGTAGTATCTTCTTGATTTATTTGATCAGAATGAAATGGCCCTCTTTATGTCTTCTGATTAGTTTTAGTTTAAAGTCTATTTTGTCAGATATTAGAATTGTTACACCTGATTTTTTTCTTAGTACCATTTGTTTCGTATAATTTTTCCATCCTTTCACTTTAAGATAGCGTCTGTCCTTGAAAGTGAGGTGGATTTCTTGCAGACAACAAAAAGATGGGTTTTGTTTCTTAATCTGTTCTCCTAGTCTGTGTCTTTTGACTGGGGAGTTCCATCCATTAATATTTAAAGTTATTAATGAAAGATGAGCATTGAATCCTATCATTTTTATTTCTATTTACATTCTTGATACAGCTGTACTTTTCCACAGTTATACCTTCATTGAATTTCTTTCTGCAACCCCTTGGTATAGTCATTCCTTTCTTCAGCTCTTTGTATTGCTTCCTGAACTTACTGAAGGGCTGCTTTTGTGGACATGAATTCCTTCAGCCTATTTATGTCATGGAAGATTTTTCTTTCCCCTTCGACTATTATAGACATTTTAGCTGGGTATCGTAATCTGGGTTGGCATGTGTGGTCATTTAAAAGTGGGAATACTTCAGTCCAGGCTCTTCTGGCTTTCATAGTTTGCAGTGAAAAGTCAGCTGTGATCCTAATGGGTTTTCCTTTATATGTGACTAGTTGTTTTTGTTTTGCAGCTTTCAGTATTGTCTCTGTTTTGTACATTTAGTATTTTTACTA
>NW_008348613.1:1437570-1444611 GCF_000622305.1 Nannospalax galili
AATTTCTTTTGTAGTTTTGTAGTTTCTGATTCTTGTGTGAGACTCAAGCCTTCAAGTTTAGGTCTGCATCTTTTTGTGAACTTTATGTGTCTTTGTGGTTTACTTTTTGGGCCTGAAAGGGTGGTTCCTCTAAGCTTCCAGTTTTCTCATTTGATTTTATGTTGGAGTGGCCAGATTGCTTTTGTCTTCAGCAGTTCCCACAGAGGCCCAAGTCAGATGAGGATCAGATGCTCTCGGGCTTTCTCCTAAGGGCTAGATCCCTCCAGGACAGATATTGGCCTCAGGAATTTTGGGTTGGACTGGCCTGGGAGCCAGTCCCAGGAAAGGTGCTAGTCTAGGGCAGCTGGTGCCCATGCCACCCACAGATGCCAATTAAGCTGGGGGCCGGAGGTAGCCCCAAGTGCCCCTGGGGACTGCACTGTGGAGCTGGGTTTGTCTGGATGCAGAGGACCAGGAAGAGGAAATGTTAGCCCTGGCGTCCAGGAAAGAAGCTGGCCGGATGTGCAGACCCAGGGAGGCAGAGGGAGGTGAGGCCAGGGCCAGGCCCAGATCACCCCTGGGGACCCGAGAAGGATCTGAGTCAGTCTGGATGCAAAGGATCAGGAATAAGCAGTGGTGGTTCCCCAGGTGTCTGGGGCACCAAGACAAGGAATGGGACAGGACCCAGGCTAGGAGGAGAGACCTGCGGGGGAGATGGGAGGGTGAGTGAGGCTGGGGGAGTCAAGGCAGGGAGGGCCCTCCAATCGACCTTCCCAGGAGAGAGAAGCCTTCAGGTCAGAGAGAGGCCTGTGGATCCTGCAGGTCCAGGGAAGCAGAGGTAGGTGAGGGCCAGGCCAGACCGAGAAGCAGTGCTCCTGGGGACCTGAGAAGGAACTGAGTTGCTCTGGATGCACAGGATCAGGAAGCAGTGGTGGTTCCCCAGGTGTCTGGGTGCTAAGACAAGGAGTGCGACAGGACCCAGGCTAGGAGGAGAGACTGGTAGAGGAGATGGGAGGGTGAGTGAGGCTTGGGGTGTCAAGACACGGAGGGCAGGATAGACTAACCCTAGAGAGAGAGGACAGCAGGTCAGAGACAGGCCTGTGGGTCCTCGTTTCCTCGACTTTTATGGCTTCCAGAGGCACCTGATTGCGTGCTTATAGCTACTTTGTCTTTAAAGCATGGCACTCACTCACATTGATACACACTTTATTTTCCTACCTCCTCTGATTCCACTGTCAATCACCTTTTCTATTCTTGTCCTTTACCTCTTTTCTCCCCTAGAACCCTATGCCTACATTAATTCTATTATGTAATTTAGAATAATCTTCCCATCTCAGGTTCCCTAACTTAATCACATCTACAAAGACCTTTTCAGCATCTAAGACAACATATTCATGAATTCAAAAAGGCTCCAGTGTGAGCCTTTTCAGGGGCCAGCATTCTGCCTACCACACCTAGGATGTAATGAGAATCTGAGAGGCAGTGAAAGGTTTATAGAGAAAGTTACTGTTGACACAAGTCTGGAGCACAAGCAGACATGGAAGAAAGAGTCTCATAGGAACAAGAAGGTCAATAACATGAGCACAAAGAAGAAACTAGAGAACGGAAGGCCTCTGTGACGTCCTCGAGAGGTTCGACTGGATATGAGTGCAGAACAGGATGGACACTGGGAGAGCAGATGCTGAACAAACAGCCCGAGCACCACTGGAAACGTCTGTGGTGATCATTTCATGCAAAGTCTTGAAGGACCTGAAAAAGGGTTTGAACTTTATAAGCAAGTTGAACCCATGAAGAATTGTATGCTGCTTAAAAGACTGAATAATTCCTTACAGTTGGGATAAACTTCAATGCCCTTAGATGATAGCCATTTGAAGACTCTGTTAAGGCTTATGAATTCTCTCTGAATAATATTTTAAATGTAAAATAAGCTACTTAAGGTTACAAAGAAAGCCAATGTTATTGAAATCAACAGTTCTATAAACCAGCCCACAAGTCGTCTGTGGGTCCAAGTTGTGAACCACTCAAGAACCTGGCTCCTGTTCTCTCTTCCTCCTCCCATTTGGAGTTCAGAGGTTTAAGAATGTGATATTTTTCTTTGCTTCACCAATGCTCTAACTTCCTCTTGTCTTGGGTCTTTGGCACATGCTGGTCCTTTTGTTTTTAGTGGTTTTATCCTTCTATCCACACCTGAGTAATTACTACTTAGAGAATTACTTTATTGGGAAAATTCAATGACCTCATATTAAATTACTTCTTCCTTTAGAATGTCCTTCAGTAATTTTCTTTTACTAAAGGAACATTTACATAGCTACATATGTAATTATTTACTAATTCTTGTCTCACTAACAGATGGCAATTTCCGTAAAATATATGTGGCCTATTATCTCTCTTCACATTGCCTGATGCATGGTAGACACATATTGCATTTCTAAAATTGTTGTTATATTTTATTTATGTTTATTTTATGTGTTTAAGTGTTTTGCCTACATGTATGTAGTGTACCACATGGTATGTGCAGTTCCCACAGAGGCCAGAAGAGGGTATCAGATACCCTGGAACTGGAGTTATTGATAGTTTTTAACAGTAGTGTGGGTGCTATGAATCAAACCCAGGTCTACGGCAGGAGCAGCTACTGCTCTTAACAGCTGAGCCATCTCTCCAGCCTCACAATACATTTTTAAAATAGATGATTTATTTTAAAAGTTTCTGACATAGAAAAATTACAGAGGTAACATGGTAAACTATAGTTTCTGTTATTGTTATTAATCTTACATTAGTATAGTTAATTTTTTATAATAAATAAACAGGTATTGATGTGTTATTATTAGCTGTTATTAGCTAAATCTCATACCTTACTCATATTTTCTTAATTTTTACCTAATTTTTTTTTCTTTTTTAAGGATCCTGAACAGAATACCATAGTATGTTTTGCCATTATGTTTTCTTAGGCTTCGCTGGGCTGTGAACTGTGGTTATAGGTTTGGGGAAAGTAGGACAAAAAGAAGTATAATTCTTGTCGTGTAAAGGGTACATGCTACAAGCATGGCCTGCCACTGTTTGATGCTAACCTTGCCCACCTTGCTGAGGTAGTGTTTGTTAGGTTTCTCCAATAAAAAGTTATCTCCCCACCCCACACTGTACACTATAATTTTTTGAAGTTACTATGACCTGCACACACATGGACTATTTCGTTGAGGGTTAAGTATATACATAATTATTTGTATTTTTGCTACAAGTCACATTCATCTATTCTCCACTTTTATTAGTTTAGTTATTGATTTGCATCACTATAAATTAGTGATATTTTAACTTGCACCTTCTTTTCTAATCCAGCATTACTTTAGTCACATTTATTTTGTACAACATGTTCTGCTTTTGCACATTGGGAGCTCTTTCAAATGGCATGTGCGTCCCTTTGTTATGCATGTGTGTATCCGTGTATGTGTGTATACATGTGTGTGTGTGTGTGTGTGTGTGTGTGTGTGTGTGTGTAGTGTCTGTACTTCCTTCCTGGCTTGAAAAGATACTGCAGGCTCATTAGCTGGGTGTAGTGGCACATGCCTTTAATTCCAGCCCTTGGAAGGCAAAGGCTGGTGGATCTCTGTGAGATCTAGGCCAGTCCAGTCCACACAGCTAGTTCCAGACCAGCTGGAGCTACAGGAAAATCATGTCTCAAAAAGCCAATAAAAGAAAAAAACTCCAGGCTAATCATGTATAGTTCATGTTGCAGTCCTAGAATTGCCCATTGTCTAGTATTGGAGATCAAACTAGAAACTAAAATCTGGACACTAACATGCTCACTGCTACTAAGGGAAAGGAATCATTGCTTCTGGCACAGCAGTGAAACATTTACATAGTAACCCATATATATATATATATATATATATATGTATATATATATATTCATAAATATTTCTGTATGTGAAATTCTGTGCTATATTAAGCTAAACATGAACTCATACTAGTAATTCCAACTCAATCCATTGCTGCAACATCACTCTAGCCTACTACTCTTTGCTTATCACAATCTCCTACTTCCAAAATGAGAAAACATTATTCCTCTATTGGCCAAGTCTTTAATTCCATTATGTATATGTACCATTGACTTATGTACCCTTAGCTTTATTAACTAGATTATAGTTCTTATGTACAGTTCCTTTTTCCCTTAATTTTACATATTTCTGTCATTTCCAAAATTACTTAGGTCGACATCTTTTTCCTTTGCCCACTTCAGAGAGGTTGCTTCATATAGTCATAATATTGCTACGCTCTTTTGTAACATTCCATTCCATTTCCAAACTGTGCATGCCCTACTACTCACTCACTGTAAAGTTCTGTGAGTTTTGACAGTTGCAGTGTCATGTGTCCACCATTCAGTATTACACGGAATGGTTTCACCATCCTCCAACACACCCTGTACTTTGTCCATACGAGTTTCCCTTTTCTCATGCCTTGGAGCCCCAATAAACATTTTTATGCCATTTCTATGATTTTTATCTTTTCGAAAAATGTTATAGAAATGAAACAATACAATATAAAACTTTCATTTGAGATTCACTCATATCTTTGCATGGTATAAGAATATATTCTTTTCTATTGTTGATAGTACTCTATTGTATGAATGTACCACCATTTGTCTATCTGTTCACCTAGTGAGGAATATCTTGATTGCTTTCATTTTTGTGTGTATGTGATTTGAATAAAGCTGCTAAAACATTTTTGTTTAACTTTTCATGTGAACATGTTTCCAAAACAAACGTATAAATAATGTGAACCTGATTTCTGGATCATAGCTGTATTCTACTTTGTGTGTGTTGGGGGTGGGGGGAGCACTGTCTTCCAAAGTGGCTGGTCAATGCATTTTCAAGCAATTTGTTAAAAAGTTGCTCTGGTGGCCATATGCAGACTCTTGGGTAGATTATAAAAGCTGGAGGTTGACTTTAATGAAGATACAACAATAGTTGGCTGGAGATAATGAAAGCTTGGAACAGGGAGTGGCTGGAAAGACAAAGGACCTTCTGACTCTCAATTCTTCATAGCTTTGAGGAGTTAAAAGCATAGAATCCAGAGGATCTGAGAGACAACTTAACATGGGATTATGATGATAGATGGGTGCCCAGGCATCTAGTTTATTTAACTTAGTACACTGAGAATACAGAAGAGGAGGGGAGTAGGGATTCAGAATTCTCACGTGAATCTGAAATATCTCCTTAGGTTTCTCCAAGTGTGGGGTTTGTTAGGCAAGTAGCATTAGGCAGCAGTATGTGAGAGTCCTGAGATCAGAAATAAAACCTGTTTATCAGGTTAGAATGAAACAAAAGTACTCACAATTGTAAAATGGCCAATAGTAAATTTTAACTTAGTAAACTGTCAATTTTAGTTTAAGAACCATGGTTCCCATTAAATTTCAGTCTTTGCCATGTGATGTATTTCTCTGTTAAGTGACAGTGGCTTCACAATGAAGATAGATGTCTTCATCTTCATCCTTCTATGTCTGTTTGCTAAATTATTCTACCTGCTAGCCTGTGTAATTCAACCTCCATTCACCAGCTGTATTCTGAACACTCCTTTAGGTTACCACTATTGTTATCCTTCAGAACCAAGAGAGAACTTGAATACCTTCTGGCTCAGGCAGTAGTTATTCTTAAGGATGAACTTAACTGTGTAGTTGAACCTAAATAATTCAATTATTATCATCTCACTATATGCATCCATGTCTATTAAATTAAGTAATGAGTTTGTTTAAAGCAAAAGTGATATCTATATTGTGACTAATAGGAATAAACTTTTCTAAACACTGAAAGTAATGCTGCAATTTTTTTTTGTTTTTCTAAATGTCTGCCACTGAAATTAGGAAGATATCCAGTTCCAGTGCCAACAGCCTTTGGAAGTCCTTCCTTCTCAGGTATGTGAGATCTGAGAAAATAGGAACAGGTCTGGTTGTAGCAACTATGTGTTTTGCAGAGGCTGCTGAAGGCAAGTCTGTGGTGACACCAGTGCTTTGTGGCACACTCGGTTAGTACTGATTCTCACCAAGGTAGTTTGCATCAGGGCTCACAGACTCCGACTCCTTCCAGACTGTGTCATCTTAGACAACTGCCTTCATGGACTCTCTTTACCATGCTCCTCTGCTCTGTGTCTTATTTTTGGCTTTGGAGTTAAATCATTCTTTTGTTACTTTCAAAGCATAAAATCTCCATTCTGTCTGCCCTTCTGTATATTCTACTTTAAATATCCCTAGAACAGGAATTGTAATTTCTGTTGACCGACAGTTCTGTTGACTCATTTATTTTAATGAGTTAAGCCAGACTGACAAGTAAAGGATTTATGCTGTGTTTACAGAGAAGTCCTACCCAAAAATAGCAAATCTTTATTATTATTATTTTACTTTATAGATATGAATGTTTGTCTACATGCATGTATGTGCACCTCTGTATGCCCACAGAGGCCAGAAGAAGGCATTAGCTCCCTTGGAAGTGGTATTACAGACAGTTGTTAGCCTCCATGTGGGTTCTGAAAAGTGAAACTGGGTCCTCTGCAAGAGCAACCAATGCTCTTAACCACTAAGCAATGTCTCCAGCCCCTAGCAAATCATTTGGTTCAATGGAAAGTCAAGAGTACATGCTTTTAGGGCAATTTTCTCAGCTTTCAAATGTTGGTAATTAACATTTTAAAATGCTGATCAGTTCAAACTAAGATGCCCATAACTAATGCATTACATGATTGTTCTTTTTGTTGAATTTTTGCAAAGTTCATGCAACTTTTTAGTCATATTTAGAATCCCTCCCCCATCTGCACCTCACTTACTACTCCCCACACAATTTCATGTAATATATAGAGGGTCAAATTTGTGTCCCCAGTGTCCTTTGGTGTAGATCCATCCACTAGAGCCTGATTAACTTATGAAGAATCATACCATTATTTTTTTTACATAAGAGCCATTTTATTTTGTTTCATTTTCCTTTCATTTTTTTTTCTTTACCTCATTTTTTAATTTATTTTTTTAATTAAAAGAAGTATTTCATTACAACAGCATTAACCTATTCAATAACATTTTTCTGA
>NW_008348613.1:1444924-1445649 GCF_000622305.1 Nannospalax galili
CCCAATAGACCCTCCATCCTCTGCTACCCCTGCCACTGTCCACTGTGCTGTCAGCACCCCCATCCATTCCCCCCTATCTGCCCTCCTGGTAAATCTAGTCAGCCAGAGGTCCCTGTTCCAGGAGGATCAGCTGTTCCTCATCTTCGGCAATCCGTTGTTAGTATTCCTTTGGATAGAATTGGGGTCTGCTGTTCATTTTTCCAGTAGTATGTTGGGTTACTGTCTGGAAGAGCCTTTATCTATCCTGGCCAACATCTCGACTGAAGGTGTCGCCTGTCTGGCTTTGCTGTTTGTCAAGTAACTTTTAGTTATATATATGTATGCTCTTATGATATTATATTGGCCCGTTTAATCTTTGGTTATACTTCCCTTTTGGGTGTTTAAGGACATACCATTGGACCAGATAAACTGATTTTTTTTACTCTTGAGGTTGTTTGAGGATCTGTTCGTCAGGGGTCCCATGGGTTTGGGAGGAGCCCCTGGCTCCTTTCTTTTACCAGTTCCATCTATGTGAAGATAGGTCAAAGGTCCTGCTCAACGATTGTTGACTTCTCTTGGAAGTATGGAGGAAATGATTCCTCCGTGTTGACCCTCCTCTTTATAGACTGGACACTGGTTCAAGTCCATCTGGTGGGGTCACCATGGCCTCCTTGATCAAAAGGTCAGATGACCCACCACCATTACAGGACATTTTGCGAGATGCTCATGGTCCCTGGGAACTAATC
>NW_008348613.1:1445851-1446282 GCF_000622305.1 Nannospalax galili
TAGATTGTAGGAATAATATGGTTCCCTCTGGTTTTCGTGACTAGCTAGGCATTGTTTCTCTCTTGTATCGTCTCACCCCTCTATCATGGTTTTTCTACTTAAGGTGCCCCCACTTCCCCCCCCTTTCTTCATTACCAATACCCTTGCTCCTATGATCTTACCTCTGTTGAGCTTCTTTTTTCTCCTTATCCCCTAGGTTCCTCATATACCCTTCCCTCCCCCCTCCCTTAGACTAACCCAATTTTTATCCATATCTCCCTTATTAAGGCCTGTCACCTACTATTCTCCTTCAGGTTATTTCTTTTCCTTTACCTCACTGTTTCCTTACCCTTGTCCTGGTTCCTGGAGTTATGTCTGTTTGCATACTTATTTATCAGAGTCTGATCCTAGGATCCACATATGAGGGAGAACATATGTCGATTTTTTTTTCT
>NW_008348613.1:1451810-1479310 GCF_000622305.1 Nannospalax galili
ATTTTAAGATTATGTGTATATTATTTTTGTCTCATCCTTTATATATCATAACAAATCTACACAGACCTTCATCACTTGCTTAGGTTTTCTCATTTTTTCCATTTTAGGAAATATCTCCATTCCCACATCCTTTTAACATCTTTTACATTCTCATTTTCTTTTTGTTTTTTTTTTTTTAAATAATTATGAGCCATTATATCATTAACAAATTTTCCATCTGTTGTGAGACTTCTTTTCCTGGGGATACTAAGCAATGCTTATTCCCTTTCAAGGTTCTAGTGTTGAGCCAATGTTTGATTAAAGCTTTACTGGGGAACCAATGAATTTATTGAGCTTACTGAGATAACTGAGGGGTTGCAGAGGTGTATGTATGACCTGGGGGTATGCACACTTGAAAGACTTTACCCAGCATGGGTCATGCCTTCTCTTCCTAGCCTTCCCCAGATTGTATACTTTAGCCCTCCCCAAATGCAGGAGGCCATGTGTGATTAGGGTCAACTTACATTCAGTTGGCTGGGAATAGTGGCTGGATAATGCTATGTGGTCCAATGACCCTGCTTGGCCCTCCTTTAATGAAGGAGTAAAAAAATTAACAGCCCCAATTGAGAGCCACACCTTTAAAAGAGATTGACTCTCCCCCTCCCAGTAGCCATTAGTTGCTAATGGTTTCTCTGGTAGGTTTGGGGTTTCTTACCCACTTCTCCATATTTATGCTGGGATTTTTGTCTGGCTTGAGTTGTGGTACTTATACATTCTGTCACCATTGCTGTGAGTTCATATAAGTAACTTCTGAGCTATCTGGAAAATTCTGTTTCCTCATGGTCATCTACCACCTCTGATCTGACTCTTACAATCATTCTGCCCACTCTTTGGCAATGATCCCTGAGCCTTGAAAGGTAGAAGTTTAAAAACAGTTGTCCAATTCAGGGATAATCAGTCTGCTGTCTCTTGTTCTCTGCACCTTGGGTAATTGTGGGTTTCTGTGTTAATCACCATCTGCTGCATAGGAAGCTTCTTGGTTGAGAATTGAGCAATCCATTAGTCTATGGATATAACAATAAGCCTCTAGAAGTCACTCTAATACTATATCTATTTAGCAGAATAATAGTATTAGGCTCTCCCCTATCATTTGTGCCCTGTCTAGCCACAGGTTCCTAGACCTGAAATCAATGTCAGGTATGGGCTTCATCTTATGAATCAATCAACCTTTAATCAAATTATAAAATAGTTGGTAATATTCATGCCACTATTGCACCAGAGATCATTTCTTGTTAAGCCAGCTGTTGAAACATGTAGGGTTCATAGATGAGTAAGGTTAATGATTAATTTTTTGATTCCAGTAGCATGCACAGCACCTTCCAGCACTATGAATAAGCTAGCCAGTAAAGATGAAGCTTTGAAGTCAGTACCAGCTTAATTTCTCCTTGCTTTTTCTACAGCTCATCTTTATAGCTTCTTCAGCAATAGGAAGTTACCATCAAGTTTTGGTGGATAACCAAGAACAGGGCCAATAGCCAGTATTATTTAAGGGTCTGTGGGAACACTGGTCAACACCTTCAAAAGAGGGAGTCCATCCCTGGAATTGGGATTTTATTTGGTAGTCTATATTTTCTAGTAGGAGCAATGTTCCTCTGTTATAAGATAACTCTTTTTAATCTCCTTTTATAGTGTATGTGTATATACTTTAAGAAGTTTCTATAGTGGTAGGTTTCTGTATGACTTTTTCTAAAGGTCTTCAGTGTTGGTTATCCCTCCCCATCCTCCTTCCTCTGCCCTGCCCTCCCATTCCGCACAACAGGTTACCATTTTTAAACAGCTTACTACCTCTTTCAAATGGATATGTGTAAGAAAAAATGAACTACTAAGCTTGGTGTGGTGGTACACACCTATAATTCCAGGACATGGAAGACTGGGTCAGGATAATCATGGACCACCAAAGCCAACCTGGACCACGTAGTGGCACTCTGAAAGAAAAGAAAAGAACTATTTGTGGAAAATTCTAATTTCTAATCTTAGAATTTAAAAGACAGTGATAATCTCCCTAACTGCAAGTAAGAAAAGTTCACCACACTTCAGGAGCAAAGGCTGGGTAGTGGAGGAGGGGACACAGAGAATAAATTTTCTTTTTTTCTAATGAGTCTACAATGGGAGAATTCATTAGAAAGTTAAAATTTCAACCTTGTTACATAATGTCTTACAGTGTTTCACACACATGAGCTAATTTGGACATATGAATGATAAATGTCTGTGTTTGAACATAAGGCCTTTGAACGAAGGCTGTTTCTCTTCTATTGACTTTTCCCAGTGCTGTGCCCAGTGATTGTTCAATAACTATTGCAATTATTGATGGATCAGTGAAGAAAAGAAAGTGGGGAATCTAGTTATTCTATCCTGGTAATAGGCCAAGACAATTCAGTAATGCACTTCTGTTTGAAACCTTGTAGCTTTTTGACGACAGGGTGTGTGTGTGTGAAATTTTGGTCATTATTATTACAGCAGTTTGTGAACAAATATCATTTGAAGACATAGACATAAATCCTGTCATGGGAGTTATATAGCAACAAGGTCCTACAGAACAAAGATACTCTCTCACAGAAATAGCTTTGGTTTTGGAGGACTGGGATTTTAATTTACCAAAATGAATAAGTATCTCTGTGCTTGAATTTTCAGAAAGTAAAAGCTCATTTAAATTTTCCCTGATCATAAAGACTCTGCCCAGCCTTTTCTCCTTGAATACAGAAAGCTCCACATTCAGTGTTAAATGCACTGATTCAGAGCAGAGCTGAACTGTAGGCGGGCACCGTGTGCCATACTCAGAGCCACCTTACCTCAATACACAGCCCAATCATGTCCTCATCACCTACTCAGCTCTATAAAGCAGTGCCCTACTCACCTCTGTGGCTTTTTTCTCCCAAACTCACCACTCTCATTCCAATCATGACAAAAACATCAGACTCAAATTAAATGACATCCTACAAAATACACAGCCAGCACCTTTCAAAACTGTCAAGGTCATGACAAACAAGGGAAATGGAGAAAGTAGCACAGACCAGAGGAGAGTAAGGGGATGTGACAACTAAATGCAATGTGGGATCCTGGAACAGAGAAGGAACCTTGGGCAGGGGATTTGTGAAATGTAAAAGCTGCGATGTTGTAATAACAAAGCACTGCTGTTCTGACAAATGTGCCAGGGTCATCGGAGATGCTGACAGCAGGGGAAATGGCGAAGGTCACATTGGAAACCCCTGTCGTGGCTTTGCAACATTTTGTAAATATGTACTTATTCAAAAATTAAAAGTTCATTTAAAGTGAAAAGAATTTAATTGCTCCAAAGTTAGTTTCCAGGGCACCCTGACTTGACTTCAAACAGCTTAGTGAGGTTAACAGGAAACACTGGGTGAACACCTGTTTTTCATTACTCTGTGACTCTAAAAGGCCTGTCATGAATCAATATATCAGTCAAGATGAATCTCTTCATTGAAAGTAGTAGAAATTTCATTTTTCAAAAATAACAAATAAGGAAGGCCTCTAAAAATGGATCAGTGGATGAAGGTGCTGGCTGCCGAGTCACCTGAGTTCCACATGGTGGAAGGAGAGAACCAACTCCACATGTAGTCCTCTGACTTGCACACATACTTACGGCACATGTACATTTGTGTACACACACACACGCACACACACACACACTAAGTAAATGTAATAAAAATTAAACAAAGAAGAACAATTAATAAAAATGAAAATTTCTTTGCATAACTGAACTTCTGGTGTAGCGCTGGCTCCAGAGCCAGTTCTCATCTGTTGACCTGTCTTCTGTTCTTTTGCTTCATTCTGAAACCTTTTATTATTATTTTATGAGTGTGAGTGTATTGCCTGCATGTATGTAAGTGTATCTATGTCATGCAATACCCACAGAAGTGAGGAGAGGGTGTCAGATCCCCTGGAACTGGAGTTCAGATAGTCAGCTGCCATTTGAGTGCTGGGAATCAAACCTCCATCCTCTGCAAGAGCAGCCAGGGCTCTTAACCACTGAGTCATCTCTCCAGCCCCCATTCTAAAACTTTGATTGCGACCCTACGCACTTCTGACTTAAAGTCTCTGGTTCAAGTTCTTCAGAAAAGAGAATAAATTTCTCTTTCCAACAGTCAGAGCAAAATGTAACTGCTTCTCTGGGATTCTGACTGATTCATGTGCCCCCAACTACAAGCCACCTTGACTAGAGAATGCAGAACCTTGATCTTCAGGTGGAGGGAGTCCTCTAGAAGCTCATTGTCTAACAATTTCTCCTTCAAGGTAAAGTCCAGTATTTTGATACGGAGCTGAGTATGTGGATGTAGAGCAGCAAAGAGAATTTATCTCTCCTCCCCAAAGTGCAATTCTCCCGAAATCACCCTCTCCAGGCTACCGTCCCACATATAGTCAATACTCTTCTGGAGAGGAGAGGCAACCCCTTTCTCCCGGGAATCCTCACCTACAACTTCCCACTCACTGTCAGCAGCCCAGGACGTAGGCCACATGGATTCACCTGCCCTAGAAGGGCCAAGGCTGGTATAAACTTCAAGTTATATTGTGCTTGACTCCAGCTATCTTTCTCCCAAACCTCTGTTTGCCCCTTAATTAATTTGTAGTTTCTGAAGCTGATGCAATAGGCAGTGATGGCCTTTCCTATGCAGATAGGTGTCATAGCCTTACCATCAGCCAACAATACCTTCCTTACTATGAATCATTTTTTCATCAGTGACTTCTGCCTTTCTCTAGAAAAACTTGAGCTATTTCTTAGTGTCATTTCATCCCTCAGCTTTGGGTAAGAGAACAACTCATCCTCCCACTGCTATCTGTTAAGGAACCACTGGTGTGTGGTTTCACCTTTTGATGTTTGATGTTTCAGTTTAAGTACCTTTCTGCTCAGGATTTTTTACTTTGGTTCAGTTTGGGTTACTTAGGTCATTTGAGCAAAGCATGATGATATACCATTGATGAAACCAGGGTGGAGTGTGGGAAACAAGCACAACATGTACTTCTGTCACCTGGAAGGCCACATATAGGAGTCAACATCTGTGCTTCAACCACATCCTTGTACCTCTTACTGTTGGTGTCTACTTTGATAGTTCCAATTGGAAGAATTTGAAATAGTCTTCCAGAAAGCTATCTCCAGTCATAAAGAAGATACTTGGTACACATTTGAAGTGCGTCAGAAGTACCAGGAAATTAACACTCTCAGGAACAGGCATGAACAAATAACAGGTGTTGGTAGCTAAATATTCCCATTTCTTTGCTTTTTGGTATCCTTCATCCTATGAAGAAATTGTGTTAAAACCCCTTGGGAGGAATAGCAAACCCACTCATCCTGAGGACTTAGGCAAAATGCCAGTGCTTCCATGGAAGAAGAAACCAAACTTGTGTCTCTCTGGAGAAGATGAAGGCTGGCACAGATTCACTACTGCAAAGGGGATGTAGAAGCAAAACTTTTTTCTCCAGGAGGTCAGAAGACCCCATCAATGCAGGATCCTGCGCTAGCTAGCAGAAGCTGGCTGCCACCATGGGGGATGGGGGTGGGGGATGTAGTATCTATCCCACGCAAGTCCAGCCACAAATCCAGGGCAAAGTTTGGCAGCAACAGGGAAGAGGGGCAGGAATGCTGAAAAGGCATCACCTTCCAAGGACAAAGTATTAAGGTTGCCTTGAAATTCATGAATGGAAATGAGCCACTCTTCTCCAGTGTGATATTAGCATGGAGCAAACCACAGCAATCTGCTGGGTGGGGAGGGGCACTGAGATGCCCCCTTGTCTGTACACAGGTGGAAGAACAGCTAAAGCTGAGGCAATGAGGAGCAGAGAGGAAAAGCCCTTCCCTCAGCACACTTCTTCCACTCTAAAGCCTAGGAAAAGCAAACCTGTGAAGCCTCTGCAGAGTCAAGAGTCAAAAGGCAACAAACTCCAGACCCTGCTCAGTTCCTGAGTCATTCGAAAGGCCTGCAAACTTCTGAATACAGAAAGGACTTAACGCATTCTCTCCTATTATGCACATAATGCCTAGTTATTAAAATTTAAAATCAACATATACACAAACAATTAAAGAAGTAAAAGAAAAAAGGAATCAATAGAACGAGATCCAGAGGTAACCCAAAAGTTGAAGCAATCATCTAGGGGCTTTGAAATGTTTGTAATTAATATGTTGAGGGACTTGTAGAAATGTGAACAATTTCTACGAACACATGGGGGATTCCAAAAGAATGATAGAAACTATTTTAAGATGTTTACAAACTAAAACTCTACAAATAAAAATTATCCTGTCAAGGGAAAGAAAAACCTTTGATTCATGAGACGACTAGAAGGAACAGAAAAAAATAAATGAACTTCTAGATACAAGAATTCAAATTACACAAAAAGAAACAGAAAGAAAAAGAATAAAAGAAAAACACTCAAATGCTATAGAACCAGATTAAAGGTTTTTGTTTAATTTTTGTTTTTTATTTATAGATTTTTTGTGTATTTCATACAGAACATCACAAACAATCTTATTCATCTTTATACCCGCACCCCAAATGGCACCCTCCCATAGCCCCCCCCCAACACCCACTGGAGCCCATATACTCTGTCATCCCTTTTATGGTCCACTGTGTGATCAGTGCCCCCAGCCATTACCCAGTGCAAGTCCATCCACTAAGTCTAGTCAGCATATCTAGAGTTTCTTGTTTTAGGAAGATCAGCTCTTCCTCATCTAGCAGCAATCAGTTGCCAATATTCCTTTAGATAAGATTGGGGTCTGCTGTTCATTTTCCCAGTTCTATGTGGGGTTACTGTCTGGGGGTCTCTTGGGCCACCCTGGCCAACAACTCAAAGGAAGGTATCCCCTGTATGGCATTATTTTTTGTTATGTAGCCTTTAGCCATACACATGGACTCTTAAAGAATTATACCTATTACTTTAATCTTTAGTTATAATTTCCTTTTGGGTGTTTAAGACAATACAGTTGGCCCAGATAAACCTTTATTTTTACTCTTAAGGTCATTTGAGGATCTGTTCCTCAGGGGTCATGGGCTTGGGAGGAGTCCCCTGGTTCCTTTCTTTTGCCAGTTCCATCTATGTGAAGATAAGTCAAAGGTCCTGCTTGACCCTGGCTGACTTCACTTGGAAGCATGGAGAAATGTTTCCTCTGCATTGACCCTCCTCTTTTTAGACTTGACACTGGTTCCAGTCCAGTCCATCTGGTGGGGTCTCCACAGCCTGCTTGATCAAGAGGACAGGTGACTTACTGCAGTTACAGGACATTTTGAGAGATGCTCCATAGTCCCCTAGAACTTTGTCGACCTTGGAGGGCAAGGAGCAAAAACTGTCCTTTAAGTCTATCTGACCAAATTAGTATAGGCCTGAAACATGGCTGTTAAATATCCAAGAAGGTTAGTTCCACCAGTCAGGTACTTTTCAAATTATTATGCGCTACATAAAGAAAGCTTGAGCAAAATCCAAACCTTCTCTGATAAACCTTGACTAGATATATGTTATGTTCCTTGAGTTAGTTGTATGTATTTTTTGTCAGTAGGTTGTTGGACTAATATGGTTCCCTCTGATTTTTTAAAAACTAGCTAGACGTTATTTATCTCTCTCATTGTCTAACTCTTCCACCATGGTTTCCCCATTTTTCCCATTTCTCCCTTAATAATTCCCTTTTCCTATGGTCTCTCCTCTCTTGAGCTCCTTCCTTCCCTTTATCCCCAAGTTTCCTTGTATAACTCTCCCCCCCACACTAAAATAACCCTATTTTTATCCATATCTCCCTTATTAACACTGTTCTTCTCTTTTAGGTTCTTTCTTTTCCTTTACCTCCCTGGCTCCTCTTCATTATCCTGGTGTCTGTAGTTATGTCTGGATACATACTCACTTATAAGAATTTGGTGCTAAGATACACAAACGAGGGAGAACATACATCATTTGTTTTTCTGAGTCTGTGTTACTTCATTTAGTAACAGTAGCAGTTTCTAGTTCCATTCATTTACTTGAAAATTTTATGATTTCATCTTTCTTTACTGCTGAGTAGAACTCCATCATATAAATGGATCACATTTTCATTATCCACTCCTCAGTTGAGGGACATTTAGGTTGTTTCTATCTCTTAGCTATTGTGAAAAGAGCAGCAACAAACATGGATGTACAAGTGTCTCTACAATAGGATGAGTTTCTTGGGTATATGCCAAGGAGTGGTACAACTGGGTCAAATGATAGGTTGATTTTTAGTTTTATAAGAGTTCTCCACACTGTTTTCCATAGGGGTTAAACAAGTTTGCAATCCCACCAGCAGTGGATGAGTGTTATCCTTTCCCCACATCCTCTCCAGCATTTGGTATCATTTGTTCTCTTGATCTTAGCCAGTCTGACTGGGGTAAAATGAAATCTTAAAGTAGTTTTAATTTCCATTTCCCTAATTACTAATGATGTTGATGCTTCTTAGTCATCTTTATTTCTTCTTTTGAGACCTCTCTGTTCAGCTGCTTAGCCCATCTATTCATTGGGCTACTTCCTTTCCTGATTCTTTCTTTTTGAGTTCATTATAAATTCTGGATGTTAAACCTCTGTCAAGTGTATTGCTGTTGAAGATTTTCTCACACTCTGTGGGTTTTCTCTTCACTTCCTTGGTTGCTTCTTTTGATGTAGAGAAGCTTTTTAGTTTAATGAGGTCCCATTTGTTGTTTCTTGACCTTGTTTCCTGAGCAATAGATGTCCAGTTTGGAAAATCCTTTCCTATGCCTATGTCTTGTAGGTATTGCCAATGTTTTTTTCTAACAGTTTCAGAGTTTCAGGATTCACATTGAAGTCTTTGATCCATTTGGAGTTGACTTTTGTGAAAGGTGAAAGGAAGGGGTTTAGTTTCATTCTTCTACAGGTGGAGATCCAGTTTTTCCAGCACCATTTGCTGAACATGATGTTTTTCCTCCAGTGAAAGTTTTTGGCCCCTTTGTCCAATAGGTGGCTGAAACTGCATGTACTCGTATTTTGGTCTTCAATTTTGTTCCATTGATCTTCAGGTCTATTTTTGTGCCAGTACCATGTTGTTTTTATGACTATAGGCCTGTAATGCAGTTTAAAATCTGGCATAGTAATCCCTTCAGCATTGTTCTTAGTGCTCAGGGTGGCTTTGGCTATCTGAGGTCTTTTGTGCTTCCATATGAATCTTAGGATGGTTTTTTCCAATTCCATGAAGAATGTCATGGGGATTTTGATTGACATTGCTTTGAATCTATAAATGGCTTTTGGTAGAATGGTCATTTCCATAATATTAGTTTTTCCAGTCCATGAGCATGGGAGGTCCTTCCATTTTTTTGTGTCTTCCTCAATCTCTTTAAAGATTTAAAATTTTCATTGTAGAGGTCTTTAATGTCTTTGGTCAGGTTTATTCAGAGATTTTTTTTTTGAAGCTATTGTGAAAGGGAATGTTTCCATGTACTCTTTCTCTGATTGCTTGTTATTGGTATAAAAAAGGCTACAGACTTTTGAGCTGGGCATAGTGGCGGATGCCTTCAATCCCAGCACTCGGGAGGCAGAGGCAGGTGGATCGCTGTGAGTTCAAGGCCAGCCTGGTCTACATTGTGAGTTCCAGGACAGCTGGGGCTACAGGGAGACCTTGTCTCAGAAAGACCAAAAAGAAAAAAAAAAAAGAAAAAGAAAAACTACAGACTTTTATAGATTTTTTTTATTTTTAATAACTATATGATTAGAAAAAGCATTTCATTACAGCTTTAACATATTCAGTAACACACTCCAGAGCAAGAGTACATCTCTTTCACAAGTGGCTGTAAGTTTCTAGGTTCACAGTTGAATTAATAGAGTTATACAGTATTGAACTCATTATAAGCCCTGTAAAACATAAAACTGAATGAGTTTTAACCTTTAAAAAAGATCTCCATCTTGTTTTAGACTATATTGATCCTTGTAGAAAGACTCATTGTTTTTGCTACTAACACTAAGATATTGGCACATGCATCTCTAATCTGTATGTATCTGATTATTACTAGTCATAATCAGTTGCACTTGGATCCTTGGCACCTGTATATGTCTATAAAGTCATCAGGTAGATTTCAGTGGTAATATTTATCACCTCTACTAATTAACATGATGTAATTTTATAACCTGCCACTTTACTGAAAGTGCTAATCATTTCTAGGAGTTTTCTGGTGGAATTTTTGGTGTCTCTTAGATGTAATATCATATCATCTGCAAAAAGGGATAATTTGATCTCTTCTTTTCCAATTATTACTCCTTTAATTTCCTTCTCTTGTCTTATTGTTCTTGCAAGAGTTTCAAGCACTATGTTAAAGGAGTGGAGATAGTGGACAGCCTTGTCTGGTTTCTCATTTTAATGGGAATGCTTCCAGTTTTTCTCCATTTAAAATAATTTTTCTTTATTATTTTTATGTGTATGAGTGTATTGCCTGCATATATGAGAGTGCACTCTTGTTGTGCAATGCCATGGAGGTCAGAAGAAGGCTTCAGATTCCCCTGGAACTGGAGTTAAGGACTGCTCGTAGCTACCACGTGGGTGTTGGGAATCGAACCCAGGTCCTCTGGTAAGACCAGTCAGTGCTCTTAACTGCTGATTCATCTCTCCAGCCCGTTTTCTCCATTAAGAATGATGTTGACTGTGGGATTGTTGTATATAGCTTTAATTATGTTGAGGTATGTTCCCTCCAGTCCAGTTCCCTCTAGAACTTTGAACATGAATGCATGTTGAATTTTGTCAAAGGCTTTCTCTAAATCTACTGAGAAGACCATGTGGTTCTTGTCTTTGAGCCCATTTATATGATTTATGACTTTTATTGACTTACGTATATTGAATCATCCCTGCATTTCTGGAATAAAGCCAACTTGATCATGGTGGATGATCTTTTTGATGTGTGTCTGTATGCAGTTTGCATGTAGTTTGTTGAGAATTTTTGCATCTATGTTCATTAAGAATATGGGTCTATAGTTTTCTTTTTTGGTTGTATCTTCACCAAGTTTTGGTATTAGACTGATGCTAGTTTCATAGAAGGAATTTGGAAGTTCTCCCTCCATTTATCTCTTTTTGAATAAATTAAGTATTATTGGGTATAGATCTTCTTTAAATGTCTGGCAGAATTCTGCTGTAAGTCCATCTGTTCCTGGGCACTTTTTAGTCAGGAAGTTTTGTATTGCTGTTTCAATTTCCATATGTGTTATGGGTCTGTTTAAACTATTGATCTCTTCTTGGTTTAGTTTTGGTGGTTTCCTTGCTTTTAAATACCTGTCCATTTCTTTTAGGTATTCAAATTTAGTAGCATATAGGTTTTTAAACTATTCCCTTATAATGTTCTGGATATTTTGGTGTTGTGATATTTCCCATTTCAGCTCTGATTTTATTGATTTGGAGGTGCTCTTTCTTTCTTTTGGTTAACTGAGCTAGGGGTCTGTCAATCTTGTTTATCTTTTCAAGGAACCAGATCTTGGATTCATTGATTCTTTGCATTTGTTTCGATTTCATTAATTTCTGCCCAGATTTTTGTTATTTTCTGCTCTGATTTTTATTATTTCTTCTCGTCTGCTGGGTTTGGGTTTCATTTGTTGTTGCTTTTCAAGTGCCTTGAGTTGAAATTTAAGGTTTTTTTTTGCGTTCTTTCTGATTTTTTAATGTAGGCAGTTAGAGCTATAAACTTCCAAGAACTGCTTTCAGTGTGTCCCAGCAGTTTTGTTATGTTATATTGTCTTTTTCATTTAGTTCCAGGAGTACTTCTGTTTTTTTCTTAATTTCTCCTTTGACCTATTCATCATTCAGGAGTATGTTGTTTAATCTCCATCTGTTCTGTTCACTAGAGCTTCTTCCAGTGTTGATTTTAAGCTTTATTGCATTGTGGTCTGATAAAATGCATGGAATTATTTCAGTCTTTTTGTATTTTTTGAGGCTTGTTTTGTGCCCTGGTATGTGGTTGATTTTGGAGAAAGTTCCATGGGGCACTGAATAGAAATTATATGCTTTGGTGCTTGGGTGGAATATTCGGTAGATGTCTGTTAGGTCCATTTGACGTATGGTATTGTTATTTCAGATGCCTCTCTGTTAATTCTCTGTCCCGTTGACCTGTCTAATGAAGTCAATGGGGTATTGAAGTCCCCTACTATTAATGAGTTGGGATTAATCTGGGTCTTAATTCCTGTAGTACTGTTTCTATGAAGTTGAGTCCACAAGAGTTTGGTGAATATATGTTCATGATTATAATATCTTCTTAGTCAGTTGTTCCTTTGATCAGAATGAAGTAGGCCTCTTTAATCTCTTCTGATTAGTTTTAGTTTGAAGTCTATTTTGTCAAATAGTCGAATTGCAACTCCTGCTTTTTTCTTAATACCATTTGCGTGGAATATTTTTTTTCCATCCTTTCACCTTAAGGTAGTGCCTGTCCTTGAAAGTGAGATGAGTTCCTTACAGACAACAAAAAGATGAGTTTTTTTTCTTAATTCATTCAACTAGTCTGTGTCTTTTGACTGGGAAGTTCAGTCCATTGATATTAAAAGTTATTAATGTAAGATATGTATTGATTCCTATCATTTTGATATCTGTTTGCATTTTTGGTATAATTGCATTTCCACGGTTATACCTTCATTAAGTTTCTTTCTGTTACCCCTTTGGTATAGTCATTATTTTCTTCAGCTCTTTGTATTGTTTCAAGAACTCTCTGAAGGGCTGGTTTTGTGGACATGAATTCTTTCTGTCTATATTTGTCATGGAATATTTTTCTTTCCCCTCTGACTATAATAGACATTTTGACTGGGTAAAGTAATCTGTGTTGGCATCTGTGGTCATTTAGAACTGAGAATACTTTGGTCCAGGCTCTTTTGCCTTTCATAGTTTGCACTGAAAAATCAGCTGTAATTCTGATGGGTTTTCCTTTATATGTGACTTGTTGTTTTTCTTTTGTGGCTTTCAGTATTCTCTCTTCGTTCTGTACATTTAGTGTTTTTACTATGATGTGCCGTGGAGAATTTCTTTTCTGGTCCTATTTGGTGTTCTATGTGCTTCTTGTATTTGTATGGGCGTGTCTTTCTTTAATTTGGGGAAATTTTCTTCTACAATCTTGTTGAAGATCTGGTACATACCATTATCCTGAGGTTCTTATGCCTATGATACATAACTTTGGTCTTTTTATGGTGTCACACAATTCCTGCATATTCCATTCTTGTGATTTCTTAAATTTTTCATAATCTTTGCTTGTGTGGTCTAATTTGTCCACTTTGTCTTCCAGTCTTGATATTCTGTTTTTCATTCCATTCATCCTATTGGTGAGGCTTTCTCCTGTCATTTCTAATTGTTGTATTGAGTGTTTCACTTCCTTCTTCATTTCAGCCTGAGTATTCTTCAATATTTCTAACTTCTTTCTGAGTTCATTCAGAAATTTGTCCTTATCTTCTTTCGGTTCTTTGATTTGTGTGTTCTTTAAATTCACTGAATTCTTCTATCATGTTTGTAATTGTTCTTTTTGAGTTTTATGTCCTGTGTTATCTCTAGGGGGTTCTCATTGTACTCCTCTACAGGATCATTGGTACTTGGTGGGAATATATTATTTGGGTTTTTCATGTTTTTATTTTTTTGCTGTAACTTTGACATGTGGATTTCTTTTGTATGTCTGATTCTTATGTGAGACTCAAGCCTTTCTTTGTTAAGTTTAGGTCTGCTTCTTTTTGTAAACTTTATGTGCCTTTGTGTTTTACTTGTGGAGCATGAAGAGCTAGTTGGTCTAGGCTTCAGGTTCTCTCCTTTGACTTTATATTAGAGGGGCCAGATGGCTTTTGTCCTGCTGCTCAAGACTTCCCACAGAGGCCCAAATCAGAGATGCTCTTGTGCTTTCTCCTAAGGTCTGGATCCCTACAGGAAATATGCTGTCCTCAGGAAGTTGGGGCCTGGGCTAGTCTAGGACCAGGACCTGTCTCAGGCATGCATAGGTGAGGGAGGGAGATGGAACAGGTCCTGAGAGTTCCTGGGGACTAGACCTAGGAACTGAGTTGGTCTGTGTCCAAAAGGTCAGAAGCAGGGGGAGCCTGGGCCAAGAGGACATTCCAGAGGTCTGGGGTGCCAAGAGAAGAAATGGGCCAGTGCTTACACTAGGAGGAGAGACAGGGTGGGGGAGCTGGGAGGGTGACAGAGGCTGGGGGAGTCAAGGAGCAGTGGCTGCATAGCTGAACTTACCCAGGAAAGAAGCTGGCCCCAAGAAGCTGGTGGCTGTGCTGCACAGAAATGCAAAGGTGATAAGAGCCCAGATTAAAGTTTTAACATATGTTAAGATAGAATTTTGAAAATAAGGGAAAAAATGGAGCAGAATAAACATTTGAAGAGATGATGTCTATGAATTTCCCAGTATCTGTAAGAGAATAAGCTACAGATTAAGAGGCCTAGGAAATCTCAAACAGGACAAAGAGAAAGGTGTATAGACATATCAATGATCAACCAGCTACAAACAAAAGAGAAAACCTTTCAGGCAACAAAATACAATGGGGGAATTACAAACAAAGGAGTCAAGAATTACAGCCAACTGTTCATCACACACCTTGCAAGTCAGAAAAGAATGGACCAACATCTTCAAGTACTAAAAGAAAAAAAATTGCTTATCTGTGTACTCTATACCCCCTGAAATCAGTTTTCAACAGTCAAAATGAGCTAAAGCTATATTTTAAACAAGGATAAGTGAATACACTGCCAACATATACAGAATATATGCATATGTGTTTCTCTGTGTGTGTTCACACTCATGTGTGTGCACATGCCTGCGCATATGTATGACATTAAAAGAAGAAGGGAATAGGGAAAAGTGCTCAATGTAAAATGTATGTTTGTGTGAATGTGTCCTTAATGCAACAAGTACCATTGACAATGAATATATACAATGAATAAAGTTTTTAAAAAGACAGAAAAAAATGTTAGAATGATCTTTTTCATATCAAAAGAGAAAGTTACATGAACTTCTTTACAAAGAAGCAAAATGATATAAATTTTTAAAGGAAGAGTATCAGTAAAAATAAGGAAACATGAAGAAGTTTTATTGTAATAGATTAGTAATAATTTAGATGAATTTTGGAAAACTTCTCATATAAATGGCCAGATATTTTAGGCTTTGAGCCCTAGATAGGGGTCTGTGTGCTCTTCCTTCCCACTCTTGCTATAGCTCTTTATGTAGCCTTTTATGAACATAAAAACATCCTTAGCTCGAAGAAACATAAAATCAGGCCAAGGACATCATACTACCTTCCAGTCCTTCTTTTCTGCCTGATGGTGTTGTATGGAAGTAAACCACATGGTAATAGTAACAATAGAGGAGGAAGAGGAAACAGGGAAGAGTGGCGAAAAAATAGACAATGCTTCAATGTTCTTATACCATAAAAAAGTATATAATAATTTTATCAAGTAATGTTGGATAAGTTAAAACTGTATATGGCAAATCCTACAGCTAATGCTAGAAAATCAAGAGATAAAATTGAATTAGGAAATTTTTAACCATTAATTAATAACAAAAAGAAATAAAAACTGATGGAGAAAAGCTGGAAAGTTGATAGATTTAGGGCCAATCTTACAACAACTATATTAAATACAAATAGTCTAAATGTACCTATTGAATGGCAGAGATTGCCAAATTGACTTAAAAATCAATACTATATGTATCTTTTAAAAACTCATTTTAAATATAAAGATACAGATTAAACATATATGAATAAAAGAAGTATACCACACAAGCCTACTTAAAACAAAAGTTAAATTGGCTTTTTTAATGTTAAACAAATCAGATTTTAGAATTTTAGAACAAATAATACCACCCAGAGTAAAGAAAACACATTGAATTATGATAAAGGCATCAATCTCAGGAAGGCATAATAAAGCATAATAAGGTTAATCATTTGTATATATTATCAAAACAATAAAAATACATTAATAACAGAATTGAAAGACATAAGAAATCCACAATTACAATGATATTTTTTTGTTGATTGAGAATTTCATACATGTATCCAATGTATTTTGAGCATATCTACCCACCAGCTCCCTCCCCTCCAACTCCTCCCATACTCATCCCCGAACAGTTCTCTCTCCCAACTTCATATGTTGCATTTTTAGCCCACTGAATTCATTTAGTGCTGCCAGTATTTTGCATGGATGTAGGGCCATTCACTGGAACATGGACAACCTACCATGGCCACATCTGAAGAAACCTTAACTTTTCTTCCTCCAGTAGTCCATCAACTGCCAATAGCTCCTCAGCTATGGGTGGGACTTTGTGGGCCCATCCCCTATTCATGCCGGAAAATTTGCTGGCTTGATCTTGTGTTTTCAGAAAGTGATTGGTTGATCCCATTATATTCATGCTACTATTGTACCAATGGGCTATTTTTCCAGGATGGTTATTATTGTAGCTCATAGGGTTCACAACTGGATAATACTGTTGATTACTTTTCTCTCCCATAACCTGCCTGGCACTATGAAAGCTATCCAGTATATCTGAAGCTTCCAAGTCAGTACCAGCTTGATTTTTTTTCCATGTATATGCTGTGTTCAGCAATAGGGTCTTTTTCAAGTTCTGATGGATAACAAAGAGCAATGACAATAGCCTGTATTGTTCTGGAGGTCTATAAGACCCCTCTGACGACAACAACAACTTTTGATATACTTCTAATCAAAAGAACAAAGACATAGAAAAATTGGTAAGGCTAATATTTTAAAAGTATATTAGCATCAACCAGCTTGACATAATTGACGTTTATAAGCTCTTCCACTAAATAATAGCAGAATGTACATTTGTTTCAGAACAAACCATGATTTAGGCTATAAAAAAACTCTCAAAAAATGAGAAGTGGGGCTGGAGAGATGGCTCTGTGGTTAAGAACACTTGTTGCTCTTGCAGAGGACCCAGGTTCAAATCCTAGCACTGGCATAGTGGCTAACAACTGTCTGTAACTCCAATTATGGGAGAATCTGACACCCTCTCTGTCCTCCAAGGGCACTGAATGACACAGGTACACTTACATACATGCAGGCAATACACTCAAACACACAAAATAATAAATAAAATATTTTTTAAGAAAGAATATTAGTGGATGAGGAAAAGTAGGGTAGAGGGGAAGTCAGGGGGAGACAGGGAGAGAAGATACAATTTAAATTAGCTAGTGACAAAAGGCATCATTTTGAAAGAGACTTTTGAACAAAGATTTGAAAGAGCTTATGTAGTTAGACAAATAATTATGAGAGGGAAGAGCATTCTAAAAGTGGGATCGGCTAGAAGATGCAAGACCTGAAAGTGAGAACTTGCCTGACACGGTTTAGGAAAAACAAACAGATCAATGTGGCTAGAACAGGGGAAGGAGGGGAGGAGGAGCAGAGAAGGTCAGGTGGGCATCAAGTCTCATCTACAGTGGTGTGGGTGCCTGGAAGAACTCTTTAGAAAATATAGGATCCACTGAAGGTTTTTGTACTGAGAAGTGAATGCTCTGTTCTGGGGTTAAGTATAAGTGGGCCAGAGTGAAGAGCTGCAGCAATAACACAAGCAGTTATCATACTGCATGAGAGGAAATGGTGATGGTGTGGGCCTCATTAGTAGGAATGGAAGTGGCTAGAACTGGTTGGTGTCCTAGTTTGTTTCTCCATTGCTGTGACAAAGCACTCTGACCAATACCAACTTGGGGAGGAAAGGATTTATCTGGCTTACATCTCCTGGGTCACAGTTCAATAGTTTATCAGGGAGCCCAAGGTAGGAACTCAATGCAGGAACCTGGAGGCAGGAGCTGAAGCCCAGGCCATGGAGAATTTCTGCTTACTGACTTGCTCCCCCTGGCCCATGCTCAGCTTGCTTTCTTATGCAACACAGGACCACCTGCCCAGGGGTGGCATCACCCACAGTGGGCTGGGCCCTCCCACATCACTCAACAATCAAGAAGATGCCCCACACACATGGCCACAGGACAGTCCAATGAAGGAAATTCCCCAGTTGAGGTTCCCTCAACCCAGGTGTGTCACACTGACACTAAAGCTATCTAGCACAGTCGGATTCTAGATATATTTAGAAAGAACAAGCCTAGGCAGCTCTCTATTGAGAAGCTATAACTTCCTCTTGAGTATATATGATTTCCCTCCCCTCCCCTTCCCTCCTCTTCCTTCTCCTCTTCTCCACCCCCCACTCTAAGCATACATTTTAGCTTAATAAACCTCTCATCTTTCCTTATTTAATAAACCCTTTCTTCATTTCATAAACTACCACAATTTAAAAAGAAAAAAATGCCTTCAATTTTTCCTATTAGAAGAGATGTTGAGAGAAAAAAAGGAATAAAGGATGAGGCAAGTAATTCATCTGGGACATAATAAAGATGTGTAGATGGCAGTTACATATGGGAATCTAGAGTACAGGAAAAAGAGATCAGAAATGGACATATTCGTCTGGGCATATAGACCACTGTTGTAGAGTTATGTCCCCCAATTCAAATATTCCCTCTGAAGGAGAGAAAGAGACCATCTTAAAACTTAGGAAGGTAATCACACTAAGTTTGGGAAGCTCAGGAAACTTACAAGACTTAGGAAGCTCAGAAAGTTAAAAGTCACAAGCCCATGCCTAAGGTTATATAGGCAGTGAAGAATGGCTGGGGGAGGGGGCTCTTTGGTGGAGCTGCCTGAAAGTTGGGCAGAGAGCTTCAGCAATGCAGTCTTTGTCAATTGTTGATAGGAGTAGGAGGGGTCCCAGCTGTCATTGAAGCACCAACTAGGAGCAGAACACAAAAATCAACTGCCAAGGAATGCCTCAGTGACAATCATCTTTGGAGCTGACTGTGACACAGAGGGACAGTTCCAAGCAGAGATCAAAGCAACAGCTCCAGATACAACTGGTGAATGGAATGTCACTGTGACAACTCCAAGAGCAAACTGTCCTATAGTGCCCTTCTGACAGTTCAGTATCTGCCTCCCTAACACCTCCATCAGGGGGACAGGGATCAGAGCCACCAATCTGATTAGGACCCCTTTTGACAGGCTTAGGTCTTGCCCTCCCCTCCCAGTTTGATAGCTCTCTCCTAATTAGTTCCATTCCACACCTAATTTGCATAGACACCCACCCATTCAGGGCCCAGTTGGTTCTATATAACAGAATTCATGAACAAAGGCCTTTCACCAGCCCAGCTCTCAGTCAGCTCTTGGTTGAGCCTGGGGATTTGATTCTCAGATACTCACTGGAGAAGAAAGACTATTCTCCTGAGACCTGCCGGAGACAGACCCACTGCAGACCAGCCTGGGAACTCTCTCTGGTTCCCATTCTTGCTCTAAAGCATGCTGCTCCTACTTCAAGATCCTCCATTCCTGCCTTGGCCATTGGGAGCAGCTGCTTCAGCTGCAGTCAGCATCACCCCTCCAGCCTTTAGACCTGCCAGAGAGCGAGACTCACTTGCCCCCCTTACTGGTCTATTGATGACCTTCTCTCTGTAGCTTTGCTCTTCAAGGCATTCCTCCTGGAGAACACCCTAAGACCTTCCAAGAGTTTAGAGCTGTAATGTTTGAAGACAATCTGTCTGTAGACATCCCTGCTGAGACTTTACAGCTGTAACACTATAACCTTCCTGGATTGATTGGCATCCTGTTTCTACTTTTCCATTTAAATTGTCTGTTTTCACTTGGCTGTCTGCCCACTCCATTCTTGGAGGAAGAGCAAGACAAGACCCTGAGATAAGACTTTCATGAACTACTTTTCCTGTTGCTGTAATAAAGTGTTCTGACAAGTGCAAGTTTGAGGGTTCAGTCCATTATGGCAGGAGCTTGAGGCAGCTGGTCACATTGTGTCTGTACTCAGGAAGCAGAGAGAGATGAATGCTCATGCTCTGCTCTCTCCTTCTTATGCAGTCCAGGAATCAAGCCCAGGGAAGGGTACTACCCTCTTTTAGCATGAGTCCTCCCACCTAATTAACTTCATCAAGATAACCCCTCACAAGCTTGCCCAGAGGCTAACCTAGTCTAAGTAATCTCTTACTGGTGTGCCTAAAGACTGGTCCGATAGGGGATTCCTGATCCTATTTGACAAACAATATTTAGTCATCACATCATTCATACTGGGCTGGGATTTTTGATAATTTAGCTGCCTTTAAGTTGCCCACACTCCAGTAAGTAATCCATCTCCCATGCATGCTTCTGTAGGCAACCCCAATAAACTCATCAACCCACCAAGGTAGACTTAGGTGAAATTAAAGTTTCTTTGGTCTATCACCGTGCCCCAGCTGGGATGGATAGATGTTTATTCACAACTCCCCAGGAAAAGTCACACAACAACTATACATCAAGTACCTACTCTTCCTTGGAATAGAAGGTATATTCAAAGTGAGAAAAGAAAAGAAAGAAGGTATATTCAAACTGAGAAGAGAAACACGAAGAGGAGGGAAGGAGATGGCAGAGTGCTTTATGAATGGTAGCATCCCTGCTGAACAAGCCAAGGAAGGGAGCACTCAAGACCTGGAGAGGATGGCTTTATGGATGGAATACCTAAGATGTGCCTTCAGTAGGAAAGTGTAATCCACCAAGAAATGCTCCCATCTGACTTCCCTTTAATGTCGCTCATGGGCCCAAACTAGTAAAGACTGAAGTTCCATGGGGCATATTGCTGTGCTTTCTTGTAAGAGCAGAATGAGAATGGTGTGCAGGGATTCTGTGCATGCCAGCAGAAAATTAGGAGCCTAAGTGTTATGTAGAGCCCCAAGACTGGCGGAAATCAGCAGAGATTCTGTGGACAGAAAACCAGGAAAACTCAAAACTGAAGAACTGCCCCCCTGGGGAATTCCAACATAAAGAACATATGGGAAATAGAGGTGACCAGAGGATTGGGAAACTAAGAGTGGTTCTGAGAAAACAGTGACACTAGGAGGAAAAAGTACTTTTTTTCAGAGCTGCTGGGAAAGGAGGTAAGACAAGGGCTTAACGTTGGTAACTTTAGAAGCATGGAGGATACATTGGCCTGAACAGGAACAGTTTGGGCAGAGTGGAGGGTTAAACATCTGACATCTGAACCACGCTAATAAAAATTATAAGAATTGACTGTGCTAAGTGCTATTTCATATCTGCAAAGAGGAAGAAAAAGGAGATGCTAATTATTTGAAAGTGGGTTGGAAGGTTTTATTGTTGGGTTAGGTTTTGTCTTTTAAAAGGCAATTAGCTCATGCCCCTCAGAAGGCAAACACTGTACTATCAGACTAGCTAAATGATTGCTGATATTGAAGGAAAGGAAGAAATGCTGGAGCAATGCCCTCCCACAGGGGAGACAGAAGTGGTAGAGGAGCTCAGAGGAAAGCACCAGGACAGAACTCCTGTTCCTGCTGTACAGAGCGAAGCAAGAAGGCATGAGAACAAGAGTCTGCAGCATGTGGAAAGAAATGGGCAAATTCCGACTTTATTCATTTTCACTATTAACTTTACTAGGCTTCATTTTTCTCAACTGGCAATCATTCCTAAATGCTTTCCCATTCTAACAAGCTGTTAGATGAGATTGCTCAAGAAACTACATGTGATGTCTAATGCAGACCCTAATCTTCAAGTCAAAAATCACATGAGGTCACTGTGATGTTTACAGTGAATTCAATACGCAACTGAAATATATACTCCCATATGTGAAAAATGAATGATGTGGAACAGGAAGAATTACTGTGCCACTGCATGTTGCTACCCTCAGTGGAAAATAGTTAACAAGGAGAATTCTCACAACACCTGAGTCTCTAAGACTCTAAAACCAATTGTGTCTGCACACTCCAACTGTAGACTCCGTTGCTATGTAAACGGTGCTTCATAAGGCATTTAAAGACTTAGTGCAAGTGGCTTCAGGTTTAATCTCTTAATTCTATTGCTCCATAAGTTCCTTGTAGGTTCAGTGAACAAGGAATTCAGACATAATATTAGAAACCCATTTTCAGGAAAGGGCTTAAGGCATGGGGAAAATGTGCTGCATTTTAACGAACAAAAGAGACTCCAGACTAATCTCTAGATTTACTTAGTCAAGGGCAACTCTTGTAGGGATCCTGCCAAAAGACACATGCTTGCACAGTAAATTGTCAGAGGTGTACTCTCCTGCAGGCAACCCCTCCCACCACTGGCACCACCAACCACCCCCTTTAGTTGAGAGATTGTATAGATGGAGCATGTTCACAAACATGCCAATTTGGGTCATTTCCTTCCTGATAAATGCCCTATTCACGGTGAAACATTGTGTGCCTCTTATAGTATGGGGACACTTTCACTTTAGTGTAGTAGAAATAGTCACCTGACCACATTATCAAACACAGCATGCGTGTTCAAGCCACTTGTCACCTAGCCAAGCAGAGTAAAGGGCACCAGCTCTCCCAAGGTGCCCCTGATACCTCTGACACACACACAACAGGACCCTGGCTGTCAAGCTGCTTGGTGTCTACAGAAAGCTGCACACACAGAGTTTAAGCGAGTCTTTGATGACCTCAGAGATGGAGACTAATTTAAGTCATATAACCCATGAGGATAAATGGGCGTGTTTGGATGGCATTTAGGAAGCAGCTCACATACTGAATATGTGGACGTTAGCTGCACTATAATAGTTTGAGAAATACAGTGTCAGGAAAAACAAATCACAATTTATCCAGCCTGAATAACCAGAGCTCGTTTACATACATCAGATTTAATTTTATTTTTTACGAGTCACTTGAGGGCAAGGCACATTTGCCACTGGAGGTTTGAGAGAGTGCTAAACACACTCCCCTCTTCTCCCCACCCCTCAGGAACGTCACAAGTGACTAAAGAGGCCTGACACTCCTTGACACTTTTCTAAAATAACCTACTAGAATTTTCTTCAGTTTTTAATCTTCAATTTCTTTAACTGTTTAGTAACTCTTAGAGGATTTCAGAGGCCGAAGTGCCCTCATTATATATCTGGGACAGGGAGGAGGTGGTAAACTTGATGTGAACAGTTGATACCTCAAATCTCTTATTTTGACAAAATGGTATTTATTCTTACCTATGGTTTTCTGCCTATAAAATCCAGACAATGCTAATCCCTTCAAAGGAGAGCTTTGAAAATTAGTACAATGCTTGAAAATCTTGTGACTTTTCTAGACAGAAAATTCTACTACTATTTAACAGTATCATAAATACTGTGTTTTGTTTTGAAAATGACATTGCCAATCACTTTTCTTCTTTATCTCATAATTGTTAAGTATTAAAAGGTCTGGGAATTTTTTGTTGTTTTATTTTTTAATTTTATTTATTATTTTATGTGTATGAGTATATTGCCTGCATGTGTGTAAGTGCACCCTTGTTGTGCAATGCCTTGGAGGTCATAAGGGGATGTCTGATCCCCCTGGAACTGGAGTTATGGACAGTTGTTAGCTACCATGTGGGTGCTGGGAATTGAACCTGGGTCCTCTGCAAGAGCAAGAGCAGACCATGCTCTTAACCGCTGAGCCATCTCTCCAGCCCCAAAGGTCTTTTTTTTTTTTTTTTTTTTTAAAGAAAAGAGGAACTTTTCAGACTTCAGACAGAGAAATAAGCACAGACAACACACTTTAGTACAGTCAACGATTTCCTATTAGCGTCCCAGGAGAAAGACAAATTTTGGCACGTTTTATCAAGTCAAGATAATTGTCAGTTTTTGCTGATGTTGATAAAATTTTGACCACAAAACAAGAAAACTCCTAAGTCTTCTATTAGACTCTTTTTGTACATATTCCTTTATGATAAGAATTTGGATTTTTCATTTACCTTTTCCCACATAAGAGTTCAGACTTGTATAATCTTGGTGACCAAGCATACTATGCAGCCAGATTCAGCAAATAAGAATACCTAACACCAGGGCTGGAGAGATGGTTCAGCAGTTAAGAACACTGGTTGTTCTTGCAGAAGACCAGGGTTCGAATCCCAGCACCCACATGGCAGCTAACAACTGTCTGTAACTCCAGTTCCAAGGGATCCAACAGCCTTCTGTCCTCCACGGACATTGCATGACATGGGTGCACTTACCTACACACAGGCAATACATGCATACACATAAACTAAAAATAATAATAAATAAAAGAAATTCAAGTTTAACTGGACATCTTGCATTTTATCTGCCAACTCTAATCATGCTGAAATTTTTGTAAATCTATGGAAGTCACACTAGTTAGCTAGGTTTGCCACAGTTAAAAGGGACAAAGTCTGAATGACCCCTGAGAAATACAAGTCCCAACATCTAGGGCTATAGTTAGTTTTATCTCTGACCAGAGCTGCCTTGGTAACTAACACAGGATGTCATCTTGGTGGGAGAGGGCCTGGGGAAGCAGGAGGAATAGCAAGAATGTCACTGTTCACATAGCTTCCAGAGACCTGTGTGGAGTTGATGTTGGAGTAGCAGCAGCAATAGCCCAGAGGCCCCTGGGGATTTTGGCCTTGATTAGCAGATCAGTTCTAGGTTTTATCTGTGAAAATGATTCTCAGAAAGGTGGCAAGGTTTGTCCTTGCAGCTAGATGGAGCTCGAGTAGGGCAGGCGGGTCAGCGGGCAGATGTTCTCACATTTTAAACTTCAGTGAAAAATTCTCATATTATGTTTCATACTCTACTGGTACAGAATTAAGATTAAGGGTCATACAGTTCTGAATTTGAATTCTGCCCCCTTCTCTTGTAGCTGGCAGCTTGAGCAAGCTGTGTCAACTCTGACCCCCAAGTTCCTCACCTGTAAATAAAGATGATGCCACAGGGATACAGGATTAAAGATGATTTTCTGAAATTCTTAATTCAATATCTGTTAAATGGTAAGATCTCAATAAGTAGTACCTATATTCTAAGCTTTTATAAGGGTCAAATTCTTTTTTTCAATTTATATTTTTTATTAAATTTTTGGCATTTCATGCAAAACATCTCAGTCATCTTTAAATCCCCTCTCCCATCCACACCCCCATAGTCCCTCTCACTGGATTTCATGCATTCTATCATAAGGCCTTTCAGTCAAGTTTGTATACATACCCTCATTGAGAGTTCATCTACTAACCTAGTCAGCCTATCTAGAGTCTCTCCCTTAAAAAGATCAACTCATGCCAGGCATGTTGGCACCTGCCTTTAATCCTAGCCCTCTGGAGGCAGAGGCAGGCAGACCTCTGGGAGATCAAGACCAGCCTGGTCCACAGAATGACTTCAAGACAGGCTGGAACCAAGGAGATCCTGAAGAAAGAAAGAAAGAAAGAAAGAAAGAAAGAAAGAAAGAAAGAAAGAAAGAAAGAAAGAAAGAAAGAAAGAAAGAAAGAAAGAAAGGAGGAAAGAAAGAGAAAAAGAAAAAAAATCTACTCTCCCTCACCCAGTAGTAACCAGCTGTCAATAGTTTCTTGACTAAAGTTGGGGCCAGCTGCCCATTTTCCCAATTCTGTGCTGGGTTTTTGTATGGGTCTTGTGCATGCTGACATCATTGCTGTAAGTTCATATTAGCAAGTTCTGAGAAGCCTGGAAGACTGTTTCCTTATAATAATTCACTAATCCTGCCTCTTACAATCTTTCCACCACCTCTTCCGTAATGGTCCCTAGCCATGGGTAGGTGAGGTTAGGAGTCCTATCCAGGGACACGTTCTCTGCGGTCTCTTATTCTCTTTACTTTGGCCAGTTGTGGCCTTCTGTGTGCATAGTACTCTGTTGCCTGAGGAAGGTTCACTGGTGAAAATTAAGAGATGCATTAGTATTCTCTCTACCCCTGTTCTGCTATGTTCCATGAACATTAGGTGTAGAGGTTCCATTGTAGATGTGTCACTAAAAACTGGCATCTCACAGACACTTATTCTTTGTGTCTGACCAGTTGTGAAACTCTGTAATAGCCTCCATCTGTTGCAAAAAGAAGTTTCTTTGGTGAGTGGTGAATGATATTCTTGTCTATAAATATAAGGATCCATATTTAGCATATAGTAAGACATTACATGTGTCTAGGGATATGACAGAGATAGGGTTTTCTCTAGGATCTATGTTCTCTCCAGCCTTGTGTATTTAGCTATGTTTACAGTGCCACCCATGAGTTCCCTCCCATTGTGTGGGCTTTAAGTCCAATTAGATAGCTGTTGATTTTTCCCAAGATAAAATTGCCAGCACTGCACCACTATAGTCTGTTGTGCTCGTCATTGTAGTTACTAGGCTTTAAAGCTGGGGTTGGACCATTGATTGAGTTTTCTCCCTTAGTTCTTGCATAGCTGAAGTATCCTCCAGAATACTGAGACCTAGTCTTTGGGGAGGAGGTTTCCAGGTCAGTTCCAGCTCCGCTGCTCCAAGTTCTATGTCTGAAGCAGGTCCTGTCTTCAGCAGTAGGGTCTTTCCTTCAAGTTCTGGGAGGTAATAAAGGGCTGTGGAAACAGCCTGTGTTATTTTGTGAATCTCTTGGATTACCCTGACCAACAACTTGAAGGGCAGTTTCTCCTGTCTGGCATTGTGTTTCTTGTTATATAGCCTTTAAGTACACACATGCACTCATGTTCAGATATTGTAAGTATATTTTTCAGTAGGTTTTTGAGCTAATACATTTCTCTCTCATTTTTCACTCCATCTAAGTTTTATTTATCTCTCTTCCCTCTCTCCCTATCAAATCCTCCCTCCTCCCTCCCCAGTTAAAGTACCCCTCATTTCCCCTTGATAGTATTAGTCTCCTATTATCCCCCCTCTCTTGAACTCCTTTCCCTTCATCCCCCGTGGTTCCTTGTATGTCCTTCCCTCTTCCCTTCCCAATTGAATTCCCCAATTTCTCCTATTTCCTCCTTGGTAATATCTGTTTCCCACTATGCCCCTCTCTTAGACTCTTTCCTTCCCTTTACCTCCATGGTTCTTTTCCATTTTCTGGCTCCTGTGGTTACATCAGGCTATATAGTCACAGGTAAGGATTTGGAGCTAAGATCCAAAAATGAAAGAGAACATTTATCACTTGTTTTTCTGAGTCTGTATTACTTCATTCAGTGTAACAGTTTCTAGTTCCATCCATTTATCTGAAAATTTCATGATCTTTTGTCTTTCTCATAAGGGTCAAATTCTTAATCTAAACTGAATATTATGCAAGAAGCTTGTTCTGCTTTAGATTTAATGGTATTCATTGACAATCTTTGATGAAAAATCCATAGCAAATGTTAGATTGGCCCTTAATCATTATCATCCTATTAGAGCAAAGAAGCCATTAGAGTCCAGTGATTGAAGTTTCTATTATACAACTTATAACCTCATAATTACTGACAAGAAAAAGCTTCTCTGATTAGCTGAATGCATGAACTGCAAAGGAAGGAAACTCTTCAGCTAAAAATAGGTCTGCATTGACCAAAGTGACTGTCACAACTTCTTCAGGTTTATATTTCCAGATATGACTGACATCCTAAAACAGGGATGCAGATTAAAAAGAATATATCAAGAAAGGGCTCCACCCCAGACTAGCTGCATTAAAATCTCAAGGTAAGGGATGAACACCAGCATCTTTTAAGCCTTTAATACTGTAATGAGAAACCGTTTAAAAACTGAACAGAGGAAAGAGCATGGGCCTTTACGTCACATTAA
>NW_008348613.1:1481810-1512691 GCF_000622305.1 Nannospalax galili
TGCTCTGGCCACTCAGGATGCGCTTCCTCCTACATAGCCATCCTTTTTGTTTTTAAGCTTTATTGAACTCTAGTGGGAGCCAAGATTCTTCGTCTTGGTATTGTTGGCCCCAACTCAGGGGTTCCCCAGTATTATGGACTGTGCCTGTCTTAGGTTGGCTTGGTTAGCAAGCTCTTACCTGTCATTGACTACCAGCCCTCAAAAGGTGACCCCCTGGAGAGAGTCCATTGGGTGTTTGCCGGGAAGGCAATCATCTCAAGGCTGCATGAATCTCAGCAAGCCAGGCCTGTAGGACCTCGCGGGGAGGCTCAGGGCTGTGATGTTGAAGAGTCATTGAGTACCTGGGGGATGGCTCTGTTGACGCATTTTTGTCGTTGGGCATGCTGAAAGAGGCATTTGACAAGGATGAGTAGGACCAAAAGAATTCCTCCCAAGGAGGCATATGTGAATAACCAGGATGGTGAGAGTAGTTAAGGAACTGTTGTGACCAAGAGCCCTTGATGTGCTGGGTGAGTCATGTCCTGGCAATAGGGGAAATGTGGGTGGGCGACTTGAAGGGGGGGCACAGCAGGATGGCTCCAGGGCAGTAGGATCTTGTGAGGAGCATATCTCCTGCTAAGAGTATTTAGGGGGCAGAGTGGTCACGGTCGGGGGGGTGTAGGACTGGCCGGTGGTGCCAAGGCGCCAGCTGGCTCCTCATTTTCCTTGTCAGGGACAGAATCATTATTGAGTCCCATGGGGGAAAAGAGATGGACAAGTTGACAGTGGCCTGCTCCTGACAGTGTTTATTGTGGGCTGAGATCACATCCTCTGGTGAAGAGGAATTAAGGCTGGCGATAATTGCTAGAATAGGGACAAATGAAGCAGGCGGGACAACACTGTATGAGACCTTGCCGTTTTCTAGTGATTTGGGGCTCCCTACAGCTGGGGGGCAGATTACTCATGTCAATTCTAAGACAAAGAGAGTGTGTTGGACCCAGATGTCTTGTGCTTAGTGGGGGACTTCCGTGGTTCGTTAGGCCATGGCCCTATGCCCACAGGGTGTCTCAGGATGAGGGGCGGTAGTCGGGGGACACTCCTGGGTTCCACCTCCTATGGGGTCAGACTTTATGTGGAGCTGCTGGGCGAACTGAAAGCAAAATGTGTACCTCCCTAATCAACAGACAGGACGAGGGAAAAGGGAAGGTGGGGGTTCTCACACTCGCCCACAGGAGAACCAAAGGCACATGTAACACGTAGGGGCTGACTTACCAAAACTTCAGGCAGGGGGCGTCTCGCAACACTGAAGAAAGTGGGGGAGAGGCACCCAGGCATGGTGGAGAAAGCGAAACTAAGGCCGATCTCTGGAGCGGTCGGTCGGTTGGATGGCTGGTAGAAAAGTGCAAAGAATATGGTCCAGAAGAGAAAAGCGACTACCACAACAATGGCCAGAACCCAAGAAGGTCAATGCCCATGCCAGCATGGGGAACCCACATTAGGTGCCAGATGTTGTGGGTGTGCTGGGGCCCTCCGGGCGGGGGTAGAGTCAGGTAGGAAGCAGGAAGTGCGAGCAGCTGCAGACTCATTTCTTGTGGATATGGGCCTCCCTTATATCCCCCCTCCTCGTGTCGCATTGGTCCATTGATAGGTCGTGTCTGTCCCTCATTGGCTTTCTTTATCAGGCCATTTTTCGCATCAGCCATCTCTATGTCTTTAGGCAGAACACAGGTTTGCCTAAGCTGGATGTTTTACCGCACTTGCTGCACGTGTGCTCTGGCCGCCCAGGCTGCACTTCCTCCTACATCCACCCACTCTTCCTCAGGGTTTCTTGGGCCCTTGGAAAGGTGATAAAGACACCACAGTTAGGACCAAGTTCTCATTAATCATGTTTTCTCAGCATTTTGACCATTTATGAGTCTCTGTTTTAACTGTTATCCACTGTAAAAAGAAGCTTCCCTGACCAAGACTGAGTGCAGCACTAGTCTATAGGTATAAATACAAATATTTAGAAGGCAGTTTGACTACATGTCCATTTAGTAAAGCATCAGCAGGTAGTTCTCTCCTAAGGTCAATGTAGTCTTTAAGTGTGTCTGCTGGATAGTTTTAGTGTCAACTTGACACACCTGGGTTGAGGGAGCCTCAATTACCGAATTTCCTCCATTGGATTGGCCTGTGGCCATGTCTGTGGGGCATCTTCTTGACTGCTGAGTGTGTGGGAGGGCCCAGTCTACTGTGGGTGGTGTCACCCCTGAGCAGGTAGGCCTATGTTGCATAAGAAAGCAAGCTGAGCATGGGCCAAAGGAGCAAGCCAATAAGCAGCATTCCTCCATGGCCTGTGCTCCAGCTCCTGCCTCCAGGTTCCTGCCCTGAGTTCCTACCTTGGGCTCCCTGATGAACTGTGACCCAGGAGATGTAAAATAAAATAAACCCTTTCCTCCACAAGTTGGTACTGGTCAGAGTGTTTTGTCACAGCAATGGAGAAACAAACTAGAACAGTATGTATCAAAACCAGGAAATCAAATGTATCAAGTAACCAAGGTGGGAGTTGACTCTGCTTCTTTTATTTCAAGGTTAGTATGCTGTTGGTTCACCAGGAAACAGAACAAATAGGTATGTGTCTATGTTTGTATATAACAAATCTGTGTACATGTAGTAAAGGAAAAGAGGCTTTGCTTATTCAGTTATGGAGGCTGGCAAGCCTCAAGAACTACAGAAGGTGTCATCAAGCTGGAGCAACAAGAGAGCAGAAGTTTAAGTTTAAAGATAAGAGAAAACCTACATTACAGTTTAAAGGCAGTCAGACAAAAAGATTTCTCTCTTATTCAAGGGAGTTACAGAGTTTCAGCATTTCTATTCTGTTCAGGACTCCAATTCATTGGAGGAAAACCATTCACATTAAGAAAAGCAATCTGTTTTACTCAGCCTCCCAATTTAAACACCATCACAGTCATATACAAAATAATGTTTAACCAAATATCTGGTCACCCATGGTGCAGTCAAGTTCACACATAAAATTAACTTTCATAGACAATAACAAGCCATCTGCTTATTTCAGTTCATCGGAGCATTTTATCTTTGAGAATTGTCATGTTTTCCAATCTAAGAGCTGATAAGGATGTCCTATTTGGGCTCTCTCTCTCTCTCTCTCTCTCTCTCTCTCTTATTTATTAGGCTAAAATAATCAGTTATAAAGTACCAAAAGATCTCTATACAAATCATAAATAAAGATGACTTTAGTCCGTTTTCCTAATTCTGTTCACTCCTGAGAAACAATGAATGCGGGTGGCCATACAATTTCATCCACTCCTTTGTTTCAACAGCCTAGTAAAGAGCTTGGTTAGCGGCACTGAACAGAGACCAAAGGAAGAGAAGGGCCTTTGATTGACAACAACATTCTTGTTTGGCAAGGATGCACACTACTAGTTTTCTTATTTCCTTGGTACATTTTTTATGATTCAGGAAAATTAGATATTCCCAAACCTTCCTAAACTAATCTCCAGGTAGGTGCTAGGGTACAGTTGAGGCTCATCTTATTCTTGGGATGCTAACTGACTCCTTACCAACACACTCCTTTTTTTCTGGGAACTTGTCTGTGATAGATATGAAATATTTACAGCAAGAATGTGGTATGGAATAACGGAGATATGGATGGATTGCATGACTTTGTTACTTCTCTATTTTAAGATTTTTCTCTCAATCTACACAATTTTGTATCTGCCTTGTATAATATATAACCATGACCACTCCATATGACAGTAAAGAGTGCAGACTTGTATTTTTCTAAAGTCAAAGATAAATTCTTTTTAAAATCGTGTTTTGTAATTCATTTTCCCAAGAGTATGCAGAGTCCTTGCAATCAGACAGCCCATGTTCATTCTCTGCAAGCTAAAACTGCTTCATTCCACTTATCCTAAATGGAAATAATGGAATTACTGTTCTCCCTGATATTCTCATTGAAACGCTTTTTCAGCTTTCATCAGTTTCTAGAAGGTTCTTTGAGTGAGATTTCATCCTTTTGATTGTCTGATTTTATGGGATATGATTTCTTAAGTATAAAGTTTTTCTCCTTCATGATTAGAATTATTGACCATCTAAAGGGCCTATAGATAACTGAAACACAAATCCCTGCCTCATATATCAGGCTTAATATTCTTCAGCAATGGAAAATATACTTAAAATGCTAATGTGCTCATGGAGCAGGTGGCATTCGATAGCACTGCAAGACATATCATGATAATCATGTCTACCCAGTAGAAAAGAAGAAGGTCTATTTTTCATCTTAGATCCCAAACTTTATTCTGTAGTAAGGGGAGTGGTTATAAGATTTTTTTCTGTCATGTAGCAGGCAAAGAAAAGGGACTAACTTGGCGTAGAGCCCTAAGGCAACTTCCCAGGACCATGGGAAGCTCAGATCAGAGGAATGGCTGCTCCTGAAAAGTCTTTCTAATGGAGAAGGAGGCTACACTTGGGTTCCAGAGTCATGTAATCAGACATGCAGGCACTTTTGCAATTTATCTGAGGGAAGTATAACTCTTTTAATAAGAGCCTCAACAATGAGCAAAGCACATGGAAAGACACTCCTGTCAGACACCAAGCACCAGTAGAGTGGCAGTCACATGGTGGCATTTGGTAAGTGCCCATTGAATAAATGAGTGTATAAAAGACGAGCCTGAAGATACAGCTTAATGTTGGCCCATCCTGCAGGTATCGACGCCTTACTAAAAATTATTTCAAGTTTCTTGACACCCTTTGCTACATACCTTGTAGCATAATATGAAGTAATATGTGACTATCACTATTCACAGTTCTTTCAAGGGAAGCTAATTCACCATTGATTTCTGATTACTAGCCCAGGACCAAGAAAACAAAATTCCTGAATTGATGTCTTTTCAGAAGGCTTCAGAATCTACTGGGGTACCAAACTGCTAGAGTGAGTTATACAAAGTCAAGAGTAAACCTGGGGAAGCACTGTGGACCTCGCTAAGCCTCTGCTGTTGTGGTAGGGCTGTTATGCAACTATAGTGAGTGAGGCCGTGTCACCAGGAGGACTGGTACCAGAAGAGGTAACTGAGGTAGCTATATCTACCTGGTGAAAGAATAGAATAGGCCATTGAGTACTCAGTGCCCACCTAAAGCAGTATCTCAACCACCCTAGGGAGCCAGTTCTGCCCTCTGCAACCAGCACCTCCTGCTGCATGTATATACAAATGAGGAGAGGGGAAGTGGCTGTCATTCGTCATCATTGCCCTTGAATTGCAAGCTATACCACTCACTATCTTCCTTACCTGCTTTTTTCATTTTTTTATATTTTTTGAGACAGGGTCTCCCTGTGGCCCCAGCTGTCCTGGAACTCACTATGTAGACCAGGTTGGCCTCCATCTCCCAGAGATCCTCCTGCCTTTGCCTCATGCACGAGTGCAAGGATTAAAAAGGCATGCACCACCATGCTCTGCTTCCTACCTTCTTAAAGGCATTGGTGTCTCCTAGCTTACAATTTCTAATGAGTGTAAACTGTCAGACACTAATCTAGGCTGTTTTCAAGGAATTTGCAATAAAATGTAGTGAGGCATAAAACCCAAACATAAATATACATGATAGCATCAATTAATGAGAAATTCTATGAAGAAACAAAAAAAAGGGCGGGGGGTCTAGGAGTGAAAACAAGGTAAAGACAGGGATAATGTTAAAAATCACAGTCAGACAATTCTTTGTAACCAAGTAACACTGACTAAGATGTGAACATTGAGGGGAAAGAACATTTGAGACAAAGGAGCAGTTAGTGCAAAGGTGCTAGGAACAGCCTTCTTAAGGCCCAAGTGTGCTGCCTTTCCTCTGTAAGTGTGCTCAGCACCCTCCAGCAAAAACCAACATGAGGTTAGCTTTCCCCATTTGGGACATCCATGTTCTCCATTCCATACTCCCAGCCAAGAACACCGCCTGTTGACTGTGTTTTCCAACCAGGATGCAGCAAAGTTGACCACACATGAGGAGCACAAAACTACACCTGTCAGGTAGTCCCTTTCCTCTCTGGACCTGACCCTTCTGTAAACCTAAGAGTCTGGTCCCCAACCTGGAGTTTCCGGATGCCACAAACCACAGGTTAAATATTTTAAGTGCTTTATCTCACCACTGAAATTGTTTCTCTCACTGATTTCTCTTATGAACAAGGAAAATAGGAAACAGAGACATTAATATCCAAGATTTCAGAAAAATGAGTTGAAGAGACTGGCATTCAAACCCACAGTGGTGATTCCAGTCAGTTCCCTTAACTGATGGATACTGTCTTTTGTTTAAGTCCTGTCTCTCAAGTTCAGATCCATCCTTTGTATCCTGCCGTGTGGTGTGGGTGGGACTGGAGTTCTGAGGCTTGCTTCCTCTAGAGAACTTTTCCACCTGTTCTGTCAGCCAGTTGTACTAAACCATGCGTAGCATCACTCTGCTACAGAAAACTCTGGTCCTTATGTAAACTACAGGTGAGTGTCATCCCTAAGTGGTCTAAAGGTGTCTGGATTTCAGCATTTAACATCTCCTAAGGTAATTCTCACATGTCATCCAGTACCGGAGCTATTTCACAGAAACAAATTGGAAGGAAGAGGGGGAAAGTAATTCCTGCTTCCTACTTGTTTGTTGTTCCTGAAGACAAGACGTGGTGCCAGATGTATCACTTAGGCTTAGCAGTCTCCATGGTTTTAGTCTCCATCCAGAGCATCTACAAGTTCTAGAAAGACATCCTCCGCCCAAAGGCAGCTGCAGCCCGAGCATCCAATTTTTCCCGGACTCTAATGGCTCCCTATGAGAAATTTTTGTTCAATTTCTCCCCTCTCCGATCCCTAACAGATCTTCACCTCATTGAAGGGACACTGATATAATTTCTGCACTTGAAGGATGTAAAAATTTTATCTGTTTTTGTCCTTATCTTGGACCTACTTCAACCCACCTCATTCTTAGAACATGTAAGCCAACAGGTAGGAAAAGTTTAGAGTGTACAGATCAAAAAGGGCTCCAAATCTTGAGCATAAAGGTATGATTCATTTTTTGAGGAAATGTAGGTAATTTCAACAACTAAACCAAACCTGTTAGCAAAAACAACAGTATATGTTTAATAAAGTAGGAAAAATGCCAATACTTTATCATAGTCTTGGAGACTCTTACTTTTTGATCCTATTTCTTCCCTCAAGAAGGGCTAACAGCTGAATGATCATCTTCAGTGCTTCAGCTGCAGGAACAAGCCCCTCACCTCTGAAAAGCCATCTGGATGGAGGGCCATACCAGCATTGGATATCATAGTACATTCCATGCACTCCATCTTCAGGACAGTGTACCTTGGACTTTGGGAAGAAAGAGTAGAATGCTGGTTGCTACTGCCTCCTCCTCCCCTCCCCTTCCTCCCTCTCCTCTTCCTTCTCCTCCTCTTCCTCCTTTTCCTCTTCCTCCTTCCTCTCCTCCTCTTCCTCCTTCTCCTCTTCCTCTTCCTCCTTCCTCTCCTCCTCGTCCTCTTTCTCTTCCTCCTCTTCCTCCTTCTCCTCTTCCTCTTCCTCCTTCTCCTCTTCCTCTTCCTCCTTCCTCTCCTCCTCTTCCTTCTCTTCCTCCTCCTCTTCCTCTTTCTCTTCCTCCTCTTCCTCTTCCCCTTTCTTTTTAATTTCTTAAGGGATAAAACGTAATCTAAAGCAAATATGGCTAAGTGCTAACATTGTTTTAGATTCATGGATTGATATATTGGTGTTTATTATATTTTCTTTCTTTCAATAAAGCTATCTGTTCAAAATACTCTATAAAGACTCTAGTCTATGGAAGACAAACTTCCCCAGAACTCAGAAATGGTCTGATGAAAGCTGAAAATATTTGCTATGAAGCTTTTCTTCATAAAGACAATAACTTATTTTTATTAAGCTTTGAAAAAGGACTTTAGCCTGTAGTAAAATGCATTTTGATCCTATTTCTGAGTTAAAGTAAACAAAATTATTTACTCATAATTAATATCACAATTATTTTTAGAAATATTTCATTTATTATGCTCCCATGTCGTGCAATGCCATTGGAGGTCGGAAGAGGACTTCTGATCCTCTGGAACTAGAGTTATGGACAGTTGTTAGCTGTCATGTGGGTGCTAGGATTTGAACTTTGGTCTTCTGCAAGAGCAGCCAGTGCTCTTAGTGGCTGAACCATCTCTCCAGCCCCCATCAGAGCTACTTTTAAGAAATAAACACTCTTCCCAGTTTTAGTATTTTGGCAAAAAGATGCATCCGAAATCAGAATAGTTGTTTTGAATCTCAAGTTCCATCTCTGTGGCATCTTTTTCCCCACAGATTCCCGATGCTTCCCTGGGAGGGCTGTATGCTGGGCTGGGGAAGAGCATCAAGTACGGGGTTGTGGGGGGTACTGAAATTTCTCTCTTTTAGGCTGAAATTCTTCTCTTTCAGACACAAACTGTGACTTCTGTTCTTGAAAATTAAAATCCCTCCATCCTCTCCTTCACCATCTGCTTTCTGTCAGTATTCTCTCCTCCCTATTACCCCTTTCTCTCATCACTGCCAAAGCTGGAGTGCTAGACGTTGGTATGTTTAGTGAGAGAAAATGAGAGGGATTGTAATATTTATTTTTCCCACAACTTCCAGTAGTGCCCAGACATAGACTTTTGTTTTTGCAAAATAAGATGCTCTTTGTCATCTTTTTTGCTGATTCATAAATTACACAAAAGTTCATTGTGTAGGGGTGAAATGTGTGCCCCTCATAAGGATCACTACCATAACAAAACCAGTCAACAAGAGAAAAGCACCCACATTTATTTAATCAAAGTATGATGTGGCCTTTGAGCCTTCAGAATGAAGATGCAAACACAGAGGGAAAACTGTCCATCTTTATGCTTAGATTTGATCAAGACTGGAAAGCCAAGTGAGACTGTTTAGATGGAAAGGTTGTGGCCCAATGGTAATAGACTGAGGGGTTCCCAGCAGGTTGTCTGTTAGGATCTCCCCTCAAAGTTCTATTTTACAAGGCAGCACCCCTTCTAGAATGAGGATCTATGTGATCTTTCAGGCAAGTACATCAGAAAGTTTCTTCATTGCAGATTGAGTACTATTTCCATGTTATGGCTGGTTTCTGAGGACAAGTTTTAAATTTCTGTAACCAACTTTAAGGAAGAGGAATTTTAGTTGCCTTGTTGGGGGCGGTGCTAGAAGAAAATGGGTCAGGAGTAAGCTAGAAAGATACTTTTCTTTTGAGGTCTTTCAGTGCCCCTCAGTTCAAAGTATTCAGTATGCCAAGATGTCATATTTTAGGGTATCATTTCAACAACCTTGTTCTATTAGGCTTTCTTGTGAGCACTTTTGGTTACCATTTGATTGTCTTGGATGAACCATCCTCATTCTTAAAATGGGACCTAAGAATCTAGTACCACAGGTCATCCTTCGAGTTGGATTAAAGTTTCAGTATGATGAAAGAGAAATGGTTGATTTTTCAAGATGCCTCTAAGTATTTCATGGGCTTACTCTCATTCATTGCTGCCAGCTTGTTATCGAATACCCAAAGTTCATAAGACTGTACAATACAGCCAAGCAAAAGATCTTAAGCAAAGGATGCAATAAATCCTGTTAGCTTTAAGAGTGACTCATAGACTACCATCTATTAGGAAAAAGCAGAAAAGTAAAATATTTCTCTCTCCAAATTAGTCCATAGCACCAGTCCCAAGTATTATTATAATTATATCATTAATTTGTGCTGCTGCTTCTAAGTCAAGACAAATCCCATAAATCCACCTTAATTTGTAGCTTAGGGTGTACTTTGGGGAGTGGGTGGATATAGGAGAGAAAAGCAGGGAAAAGTCGGGCGAAGAAGAAACTGCAGTCAACACAGGTGAGAACCGAATTCAGGCCTACCGTTTACTTTTTAAAGGTCATTAAAGCCCCATTTGAGACTTGCTGGAAATTAGTTAATTCTTCCAGCAGTTAAATGTTTAAAGCCCTAAAGCCATTTTATTTAGCACATCTATTTAAAGTGGGGGAATGGGACAAATGTCCAGGGCTTATAAACCTCCTTGGTAGCTTGGACTCTGTGTGCCTAGAGGAAGTTAGGAGAGGGGTGGGAGGAGGTAGACTCCCAAGATGTTTATTTTATAATTAACAAGGCAATAGATAGGAAGTCTTTTGATTTGCTGATTGGGGGTCCAGGGATCAAATGTAGGTCTCTGCAGGACAGAGCTTTGCAGAATAAGAGATTAAGTTTATTACTGTGTCAGCAAATAGTGTACAAGTGCTGGATGTCTTCAGTACAGACTAGAAGGTTGGATGGCACCAATGGTGCTGAGGGTCTCAGAATGGATGATCTGTGTTGTTTAAATTAGCACGTTATTGCAAAGTCAAGCCAACAAACTAAATTTGGTGATTCCCAGACCAGTCTTCTTCATAACCCATCAAATAGGTGTGAAAGCACAGGGAATGGCTGATTCCATGTTCACAAGACCCCCTTGGGTGCCGGGTTACAGCTTCATCCTTTCTTAGTACCTGCTTTCTTTCCCACCTGTAAGATTTATATACATACAAGAAAATACCAAAAAATCCTGAATTTCTTCTTTAAATCTAGCTGTAGGCATCTACCAGGGTAGGCTTTTAATCTTGTTATGAAGCTATAACTTGTGCTTAACGTGTATCTTAATGTGATTATAATAGCATAATATTCTGGTATGATGAGATAATCTTAATTCACTGTAAAACATCTGTCTGTGTGTGGTACATTGTCTGATGCTCTGGAGTATAAACATTGCTTCTCTAGGTAGAATTCTCAGCATCTCAATTTTCTGTCTGGATTTTAAATTGTGTCTAATTAAAGGATTTCATATTCCTTCATAATATTGCTTTCTCAGGCAGAAATAAGATGATGGAACCACGTTTTCTGTTTTTCTATGAAAGATGTTGGGTTATTTTGCTTGAAATGTCTTAATTACATTAATTAGCTGGAGCTGGAGAAATAAGTCCGAGATAGGTCACTGTCATTCCAAAATCTCCCTTCTCCTTCAACTTCCTAGTGCCTCCCTGACTTTCTGGGCTACAGAGAAACTCTAGGGTTTGAAAATACCTCCTCTCCCTGCACCACTAACATTGTGTTTTTTAGGTGGAAGCATCTATGCCACAAAAATAATATTCAATAATTTTATTAATTTCAGAAAGAATGACAACGTTTCTCAGACTCTTTGGCGATTCTTAAGGAGAATGACCACGGGTCTTCTTGTTTTCCCCCACACATGCATTCTTTTGTTAATCTACTTAGGAAAGAGAAGTAGAAATAACATTCAATTTGGGGTAATGTACCACACAGTAAGTTTTCTACCATCTTTATTGATGTAGAAAATACTGTGGACTAAATGCCCTCCTGAGACATCAACACCATTTTATGGAAAACAAAAAGGACCAGTGATTTTTTTTTTTTCATCCCGAGTTCTCATGGAAAACATTGCCAAGTCCTGAAAGAATGATGATTTTGCCCATATGAAATTTAGCATAATTTTTGCAGCAACCTGTACTATCAACTCTGGCCCCACCTTTGGTTAAAGCAGGCAAGGAAAATACCCATGATGTCAGGTTCCTATTCAAATCCTCATCCCCCACATTCAGTGACATGTAGAGGTTGTATTTTATCCACTCAAATACTCAATGAACCTGTTCACTCCTTCTCAATTCAAACTACGCAAAATCTAATCCTCAGGATCCAATTCAGTGGCCTTGGAGTGTGACTTGAAATTCTGCATCTCTAACAAGTTCCCAAATGAGACAGATGGTATTGATGGGTAGGTAGATAGTACCTTGAGTAGAAAGGGGCTAGAGACAGTGACTTTCAAGATGTGTGCATTTTATATTATATATTTATACACATACCACACATGCAAATATTAGATATAAGTATATGTGAAATAATTTCATACACATGCAATTTCTGTAAATATGGTATAAATGAACATAAAACTGTGCATTGCATTTTCAAGGAACAATTCTTATTTTTCTGCCTGTGATACTGTCTAGACTGATTTTATTTCAGCTGCTACCTTGATTATGCTGATGGTTGCATGAATCTATACTTGAGATAAAATTTTCCAATGCCAAGTTCCTGGCTGTGATATTGCACTATAGCTATGCAAGATGTTGGTGCTTGGGAAGGTAGAATAGACAGTGTGTGTGGTCCCCCTGTACATTTTGCAAGTTCCCTTGTGACCCTATAATGATTGCAAAATAAATGGAAAAAAAAATAAGTAGACAGGATCTGTAAAACTGGTTTCAAGAGAATTAAGGCATGGCACCTAGAAGTGTAGAAAACACTCTTCTAGTATTTTCTGAACCTTCATGGTCTGGTTTCATCAGAGCGGCTTCTGTAAGTAGGTGCGGCTGGGATGTACCTTCATCCGAGATGCCAACCAAGGTGGTGTTGGTATGAGTGGAATGTGGAAAGTAAGGGAGGAGACTTTCTGAAGGGCCCTGGGCAGAAGATGACTACAGTGTAAATGAATTATCAGAACGTTAGTGTAGAACCTACAAGTAACAGGAAAAGAAAGAACACTCACAAGTGGCAACCTACAATCAAAATTTGTCAAAGAAATAATGAGTTTGAAGGAGTGAATACATCAATTAATCTTATCTAATTGTTACATATGGTACATAGTATGGAAATACTACACCATTTGCATAAATGTATATAATTACTATGTGAAACTTTAAAAAAATATTTTGAAAATCTGTCTTCTGATACTCCCAAGTTTTCAGAGTAAAGCCTTCCCAGAGTTTTGTTTTGGCTTATGTGTATTTTTAGAGTGAGAGGAAATGGGTCTAAATACAGTGAGCAAGACTTGACCTAGGAATTGAGGAGGGAGCTTTGGAGCATGAGGGAAACACTTGGATAGTGATGAGCCTGAAAAGAGGTAAAGGCTTGGAAATGTCCATGAGTTTTTAGCCTTCAATTCAGACTATGAATCCAGAAGGCAGCTAGGTATTAAGACAGAGCAACAGTGCCACGCCAACCTCACAAGTGTGAGGCCTCACATTTCTCAGTCATACAAATCACAAGACAAATATAAAAGAAGAAGATGCACATTCTTGAACCCCAGAGTCTCATGATGTAAAACAGGGGAGGGAACGTTTCTTAATTCAATGTTACAAAGTACTAAAAATATGAATCATAACACAATTATTTCAACCTAACACCTGGTTGATTTGCCTTAATATAAGAATGAACTTGCATTGTTTTTCTTAAACTCCGTTTTGACATTCGCTTCACTTTTGCTAAGACGCATTTTCCTTTCTAACTAGGTAATTGTGAAGCATTTTTTTTCTCTTGTAATCCAATTGCAGGTAAATCAGAGCTATCTGCAAAGTCTAATTTAGAGTAGAAGAGGCTTTTTCTGCATGGTGTAATAATTCATTTCAATTAGCATGATGAAACAAACAGCAGAGCCATTTTTCACTGAAAATGTTGCGGTGGAGTTCAGGGAAATATTAAAAACATTTCTAGAAGCACAAACAAGCTTACACATGCACTTAGTTGCCCCAAGGAAAAAGAGAAGATTGCAAATTATCTTATCACACAGATAAGAATGCTCTGTCTTCTTCAGCACTTGAGGTGAAACAGGCTCACATCAAGCTGATTTATAGTCACTCAATGTATGATCCCAGAATATGTTCCATAAAAAAATTCCTTTTATTTGCATTATTTTTCTTTAATGCACTTATCTAAGGAAAAGATAAAACTGAGTCTATTGTGGGTTTTAATAAAAACATGATAGAAAAATACCTATAGGAACAAATATTGCTTCCAAGAACTGAAAGATATAGAATAAAACTGATATAATTAATGGGTACTGAGATATTGCTCATGCTTAAGGGAATTTCAGATTTTGTGCATAGGACTTGTAGGACACTCACTCTATTTAGGATAGGGTTTGTTCTGTATGTGAGTGTAGGTGTTTGTGGAGACTGCATATATGTGATCAACTGATTGTAACAAGTAATGAAGTCAGAAGTAAGGAAGTAAGAAAGCTGTAAAACTAATTGGGGTCCAACATGTTTTCATTTTCTTCAGAGGGAACAGAGGTCAGGAATAGAATGATGTCAATGAGACGTGGAATGAAGCCCACTAGAAAACAGCGAAAACAATGGCCAACACCAAAAGGTCAGTGAATATCTTAAAGACAGGAAATGATCTTTAAACAAAACAGAAGTTAGAATTTCTATCTGTGTTTGAGAGGGCAGCTTAAATCACCAGGTGCTGCTTGTGGGGGATCTAGTTTGGGCATATGCAATATGTAATCTACTAGAAATATCAAGAATATAGATACATGGTATGGTATGATAACATAATTATTCAATTCACAACAAAATTTATCACAATTTACTTTCTATTTCACTGTATATCTCCTCTTAAAAAGAGGATGTTCTAACTTCAATTCTGTTGCTGTAACAACTACTCTGACAGAAAGTAACATAGGGAAGCCAAGTGTCTATTTCATTTACAATTCCAAGTTACAGTCCTTAATTGCAGAGAAATCAAGGCACGAACTTAGACCATCAGATGCAAATCAAGACTGGAGAGGGAAGAACTGCATAGAGATTTGCTTGCTTGTTTGCTGCTCAGCTGAGCCTTCAGCAGTCTTACATAGTTCAGAGTCCAGCCAGTGAAATGGAGCCACCACAGGGAGGATGGGCCTTCCACCAGTTAAGGCAATCAAGACAATCTCCTATAGACATGCCCATAGGCCAGCCTGATCTAGATAACCCTTCATTGGGGCTCTCTTCACTGGTGACTCTATGTCAAGTTGACAAAACTGACTACCACGAACAGAAACAATTCCATTTTCTCTCCTAATAAGTCGTCATTATAGCTAATGAATATTAATAAAATCTTTACCCATAAGCATAAAATCAAATACAGTAACTTCCTCCTTTTGTTAAATTTCCTTTTGCAGCTGCCAGTCAAAGCCTTTAGGATTAGCATTTTATTTGCAGCACTTTATACAGGGGAAAGTTGCTTGCAAGGTTAGTTGATGGCTCATGTACCCAATGACTTGAGCTCAATCGCTGATTGATGTCTTATGTACCCAATGTCCTGAGCAATGGCACTGACTAAAAGGCAAATTTTGAATTATCATCTGAACACTTTCCAACGTAGAGCTTCCAAGGGCATCTTTTGATTCAACAAAGACTAGGTTGTAGAAACAAATATGCATGGGTTTGTTGACAACTAATAATCATGAAAACGAACAACTGTTAGGAGGGCTTCCTTCCTTGGAGGCCTCTGTAATTGCAATGAATCCATGTCCTTGGCTCCTGCCTTCCTGCCTGATGCCGGGAGATTCTGAGGCAGACCATATGATGCAGCAGGATGATGCCGATGCCGGGGTAACAGAGGAAACAGGCTTGTGATACTCAGACAGGTCTCCAACAAACCCGGTGTTGTGCCTAAAGCTTTCAGTAACACTGGCATTCTCTCCCTCAAGCATTCTGTTAAGTTTTTCCTCATACATCGCTCTTGCATGTACATAGGCTGTCCTTTCCTGGCACTGTGCACCTGTGTTATGCTTTTGAAATCGTGACTCGTCCTCTTCCACCCACTTATGGGGAAGACTGTTTTGCTACATTTTTCCCTGTCACACTATTCTGCATTTTTCTGGCATTGCCACTTTGCTCTGTGAGGGAGTGTTGGTTATCAGGGCTTTCTGCCCCCTCCCGTTAAGTAAAGGAATGAGTTGGAGTATGTTCTGCTTTGCTGTCTCCTCTAGGGAGGGGAAGGGCCTTAAAGGAACCCTGGTGCTCTCAGCCTTGCTCCAGGGCTAAACAGGAAGCTGGGGTGAGCTTCTACTGAGAGTTAGCCCTGATGGCACTCTTTATAAGGCTATGTGTCCAAAACTCTCCATAAAAGTTTAGGCAGAAATCTAATTGCCAAAGGGAGTACAGGGCTTGTCTTGAAACTGTATTTGTCCCACAGATACGCATTTTCACTTTGTCTGTATGTTTATTTGTAGAGAATAATGGGAGGAGGAATACAGACCCACAGATTTCCTTTCCCTATGTACAGACTGCAATGCAGCCTCCTGCTATCCCAAGTGGCCATCACAGAAACCTAATGACTGGTACTTCTTTACAAGGTAGGAAACTATCAAAGCACAAGATAGGCTTACACACTAAATATATTTTTCCCCTTTGGCCCTTTGTTAAGCACATGAATGGCAAACAGAAAGAACTTATCTTTAAAATCAGCAGGGTAGCACTAACTGGAATGTAATTTCACAAACCTGGCCATCTTTCAACAAGAGTGGGTGGATTTTTAGCACTACAAATGTTTGTGTATTACAAAGTATTTGCCATGGTGACAAAGCTGGTAGAAACATTCCATTAGCCACAGACGGCTACAGACTGTTCTGATTATACATGTCCAAAATGCAGTGTGGATACAGCTTTGTGTTGTTTTCGATATTTAGAAGTGCTACATTTCTTTTTAACAAGCTCACCTACCAACCAGCAAATTTGGATACCTTTCATTTCATTTAAAGTTATCGTTAAACATATTCTTAGGATTTGTTTGTATAACCTATGTAGATTCTGTGTGGATTAATGTTACTTTTAAAGTGAATGTGTTTATAGTATTAAAAATAACAAGCCTTGAAAGAATGAAAGAATATTTGTAAAAAGTATCCTGGAGCACTGATTAAAAATAAAAATGGTCATGTAGGGAAAATGCAAAAAAGAGCAATGACGTGTCTGTCCCAATTTATTTGCACGGATGTCTGACTATTGATTTCAGTTTCAAGAGTTATAGCCTCTATTTTTAAAGGTGACTTTTACCTCAAGTTCAAGAGGAGAAAAATGAATTTATAAATAGCCAACAAAGACTGTGCCACTGCATTAAAAAATCCACATTTTTCCTCTTCTCAATGTTTTCCTGCTGAAGAAAACATGGGAAAATTTTTAATGACTCCTTTTGCCCCAGTTTGGTGATTGGGTGATGTTTATAAGCAAAAAAGTATTTTATGTAGTGGAATGAATAGCCTCACAATAAAACCTAGCCTCAGACAGAGAACAGCTTTGAAGTTACCCATGGCTGTGTAAGGTAGAAGTCAGGCAGAACAGGGGAAAAGTGGGGGGAAGAAAGAGAAAAGAAAAAGCTGTAAGGTCAAGTAAAGGTGAGAGAAAATAGGTCACTGAAAATTAATCCTTATCATCTGAGCAGCACTGCTGCTGAATTGAACTGCTGTAGAAACTGGAAAGGTCTAAAAAATTTAGTGAAAAGACCTTGCACGATTAATTCTACAACTGTAACATCTCAAATTTCCCTTACTTTTCTGGGGAATTTTTAGTGGAGCTGGCACAGATGTTTCTTCTCACATTAACAAGGAAGACATTCTAATTTATTTGTTTATCATTTGGTTTTTCAGGGCAGGTAATATAACAGATAACTTTACTAAAGAAGACAAAGGTAAGAAACATTTTAATTAGGAATTAAAATGCCTGGTACGAGTATTTTGAGCAAATAAAGTTTTGCTGACTCTTTCCAAATACTGTGCTTTCTTGATTCATTTTTAAAAGACCTAATTCAAGTACACATCTTTATAAATCAAACAATTATTTTAATAAATATAATGAGGTTTCATATGCCTTAAATATGCTGGTGTTAAGAGAAGATCCACCTACACATTTCACAATTTTGTAAGACGTACATTTGAATTTTTCGTTTTATAAAGACAAAGGACTTTAAAGTCTTATCTCTAGCATTTTGATAGGTTTGTACTGTACATTTCTAACAGTTCTAAGTCTAAGGTTAGTCGGCTTTGAGGACTGATTCTAATATATTTGTTCTTGCCAATAATCTAGTCAGTTAAGTCTGTGAATATACTCTGATGACTTCAGCACTTAAAGTAGCTCAGATCTGTAACATGGTTAGGCAATAGCCAGGACCAATGAACAAAGCAAGCGTGGCATTGGCGTCTGAGGAAGTGCTTTGTGGAATATTTGAGAACCATTATGCATCTCTAGCCTACATTGCTTCAGAGTTCACCTCTGGCATTTTCCAAAAAATAATGTGGACAGCTGCCTTCCAAACTTGAGCTGGATGTTCATGAGGGCTTTCTTCTATTATACTCTGCTAAATAAAACTAGACAGACACAAAAGGCTAAATTCCTGACACATCTCTCATAATTAAAAATTTTCATATGTAAAGAATGCCTCCTACATATTTGTGTTTCAATGGAGCCCTACACATCTGTTACTTATTTTGGAGCAGCAGCTATCACATATGCAAAACTCTTTCACAGATAAATTACTGCATTTCAATCTAAAATTACATATAAAGGATTCCATTCTTTAGAAGAAAATTCTTTACAAAGTTATCGTCGCTAAGGATCATGTGGGTTTCCTCACAAGGATTCAAGGCATCACACTGTATGTGCATAAATATATGACCAGTCACCATTGGCACTCTATAGTAACAGTGTGCTTGTTATCTTTATTTTAGGGTGTAGACCCAGAGAAACATCTATTAAGGATAGAGATACCTCCTGTTTTTCAGAAAACTGAGGTATAAGATTTATATTGATTCCAGTTTGGAGAATGAGTTGAGTACCTACCTCATCCAACAACTTCTTCCCTGAGGCCATCTTCCAGAGCTTCTATAGAAAGCACTTGCAAGAACTTTTCCCCTGCATTTCTCACACTCACTGCCCACCTGTTTCTTTGCCCATCCTTCCCCTTCAATAAGTAAAGCATCTGTACCACCCAAAGTACACTTTTCCACTCACAAGTTTTAAGCCCTGGAGGGATTATTAGAAGACTACTGCTTCTACCCCTTCTTACTGGTCCCACTGGAAGAGGAGTGTCTTTCCTCCTTGTTGTATCAGGAATACAAGTCCATTCTTATACCTGGTAACCATCCTCTCTGACCCTGCCTGAACCTGGTCTCCTACCCTTTCTGCTACTTTATATAAACAAGCCAGAACCACTGCTCTACCCACTTCCAGATAAGGTTAATTCCTAAGGTTAAAGTTTTAAAACAAGCTATATTCTCCAATCCACTACTAGTAAGAAAACCTACTTTTGATTTCAATATACCTCTTTTATCTTCTCAAACAGTTCAGAATTCAGAGAGAACAGATGAAGTTATTTGGGTTCTTGTAAATAGCACTTCTCTTTATAGCAATTACCTTACTGAGTTTTAATGTTTACGTGGCCATGTGCCTTCTTGCTAACCTGAGTAAGTTCCATCTCCTTGAATCTCATAAATCTCAAACTAGTGAATAGCACAATACTCAATGCACTTATCAGTAAATCACACCATTAATACATACTAAAATAATAAAATGATAAGCTGGCTTAAGACAGTACTTAAACAATTATTTAAGTGCCATTAATAACTATAAAATCATCACGGGAGGAAGAATGTAATATGGATATGATTTCCTGTATATTACAATTACTGAAATGTAGGAGTGAATGTCTGTGTTAGTCAATTTGGACTGCCTTAACAAAGTAGACTCTAGAATTTATCAGCAGAATTTATTTCTCACAGCTCTACAGGCTTGGAGTCTGAGATCAGGTTCTGGTAAGGACTCTCTTTGGGTTATGAACTGCCAGCTTCCCATTGCATCCTCACATGGCAGAAAGAGGCAATAATCCTATTAATGAGGCTCCATCCTCATGACTCCATTATCAGTCAAAGTTTCTATCTTGTAACATCACCACATTGGGAGATGAGATTTAAATATATGACTCCTTTGTGGGAGAGGGGGTATGCAGATATTTGATCCGTATTCCTCCTGCTTCCCAATTCCCTCCCTCATACACACACAACACTGATTTGGAGAATGCCTCACCTTTTAGCTACCCATAATGGAGACTGACTAAAATATCCAGTATACAAAACTCATGTATCAAGAATATCCAGTCTTTTCCCGAGAAATAACATTTTTGTTTTTCCATAAAGTGCTCTTAATCTTTCAAGAGCCAAGCTCTGGGCTGGGTGCTGTTTCCATGCCTCTGTCCTCACCACAGAAGGTAGGAAGGCTTCAGGAACAAGGGGACTTAGATTTCTAAAGTCTTCATACTCCTAGTAGATTTTCCTGAGGTTTTACACTTGAGCTAGAAAATCCTCTTGACACAAAACTGAGTCATGCTAAATACTGATCCCATAACCATATATATATACACATATATATATATATATGAACCAGATCAAGCAAATTGCTTTTAGTAATAAGGATTACGTACTCATAGCCTAACTAACTTAATTTTAGAGTCACTCAAAGACCATCAGGACAGTGGCCCACATGAAGAGCACCAAGCCAGAATATACTATAAAATTTGAAGAGAAGGTTGAGCAACTGTGAATAAACAAGGTTTTTTTTTCTTCAGGTACCTTTGGGTGAACCACCATCTTTCATTTTGTTGTGTGATTACTGTTGCTTTTTGAATTGACACAGTTTCTAATAATAAGGGTATGGCCAAGAACTTTTATCGTTACGTCTAACCATGCTCATATTCTTCAGGATGATGATAATAATCAGCTCTATTTTTTTTTCTTGCCAAGGAAACTACTAAATAAACCTTAAACCCCTCAGCAAGACCAATATTTATTTTCTTGTATGCATGCTGACCTATTAACTTGATTAAATCCATTAAACCAATCTCCTAACATACTACTAAATCAATTCTTTATAAAAAGCTTTTCTCTAGGTCTCTTTTTAGAAGAAGCAAGGATGGATTTAGTTACACTGATTCTGGGTATAGGAAAAGTTTGAGAAAGTAGAGGTGGTTATAGAAAGAAAAGCAGATGACTTGGTGGTTAAGAGCACACACTACTCTTGCAGAGGACTTGGGTTCTGTTCCCAGTACCCACATGGTGTCTGATATGGTAATGCCAACACCTTCTTCTGGTCTCTGTAGATACTAGGCATGAACATGATATACTTACATACATGCAGATAAAACACTCATACACATAAAATTAAATTAAAATCTTAAACAAAAGAAAGAAAAGCAGGACAAAAGACTTAAGAGATATTGAAGAACTGAGGGAAAGATTCCAATGTTTATGGCTTTGGAGTCAGTGAGGAACATGAATGAGTGAAGCAGAGGGTTTAGAGGTATACCAAAGGCAAGGCTGATGAGACAGAGTCCTGGGAAGTGTCACCTGCTTATTAGGGAAGGCATTGTGTTTGGTTGACACTTGTATTCCAAATGGAATGAGCTATACATAGTTCCACAGCTGTAAACCTCTCTTAGGAGACCTCCACATTGGTAGAAGGCAGAACTCCAACTGAAGGAGAATAAATGAAACATGTTCTTTGATTTTCAAAACAAGATATCCATTTTGCTTCATGATACTGAAAGTGTACGCATCTTACTTTAATACAAAATATATCTTCACTCTAGAAATTTGCCAGAGAACTTGACCTGGCCCATTGTATATAATTGTACTCTATTTGTATCTCAAGGTCATTCCAGGAGTAGGTAGAATATAAATTACAAATAACATACATGAGCCTGCCTCCTGCTCTAGGATTGGAAGCAATGCTGGGTATCGAGATTCTACTCAAGAAAACAAGAAATGGGTGTTTATTTTGGAAAGACTTTCATCCCTACTCACGATGAAAAAGTACTACCAGGAGAAATCTCCAGTTACCTGGAAAACTTGTTTCTATGTAGAACACTTCATTCCCTAGCAGTGCCATTCTAAGAAGCAATGATGATTCACATCAAAAGAGCTGGACCCTCCACAGTACACTACACTTTCATTGGCATTCCAAAAGATCTCCTTGTTCTGCCTTTGTCATTCCTGCAAGAATGAAATCAAATACCCAGAGATTCCCCTGACAATTGAATTGAAAACAGTTTGATTTGTGAATTTCCCTTAGAAATAATGCATGGCTGCATGGCAAAGGAAAGGAAGCGTTAATGTGAAAAGCCTAGGCACACAGTGACATTATCATTTTATACAAATGTACTTATATTTTAAAATAGACAGCAATGAGTCATTAGCAGGAAGATGCTCTATCTCTGTATTAGTGTTTCTGGACTGAATGCTGACTATCTTTTCATCCACAGAAAGGAAAGAAGGCAGGATCACGCTTCATCTACTTCCTAACCATTATTCAGGACTATGGCCATATCATGCAAATATTTAATCAGTCCCTGAAAATTGTCAGCAAGAGGCAGTTAGAGGCAGCATTCTTCATTTATTACTGCCAGTGCTCTAACAGCACTCAAGAGAGATAGAGAGGCACACTAATCCTCTGTCCTTCAGTGAGACAGCTGAGAATTCGTACTCCACCAGCAAAACTTGTCCACCAAAATCAAGATAGAAGGTCATTCCACTTGAGAAAATGTGAAAAGGCGCTAAACAATGAACACAAAATCTTGAAACAAAAGGTTGCTTCTTATTAATCAAGAAGTGAAAAAAGACTGATCCAAAACGAGTTCTTTTCTAGGGGACAATTTTTAAGCCCACAATATTTGAATTAGAACGTTAAAAATTAACCTCAATTACAGCAAAATTAACACTAGTAGAATACTGAATTTATATGAAAATGAAACTTTTTAAATTTAATTGCTAAAAAAACATTTTTGAGAGAAATTTTTTGCTGATATAGGAAGAAGGCTCAGTTTGACAGTTTGAAAAGGGACAGGAATCAATCATCCAGCAGACACAGTCATGTCACTTGAGCCTGTTGGCCAGCAGGTCAGGCAGAGCTTGACTAGAATGACTTCCTAAGAGAAGACCACCAGAAATGAAGGGCTATCAGTTACCAATTGGGAAGCCAGCCTGGAAGATATATATATCTCACAGCTGAGAAGCATGGACTCTCAGACAGACTCTTGGAGTGGCTCCAAGGCCTTGCAAAGTCCAAATTTTGGACTATCCAGGCCTTGCAAAGAGCTCTGGATGTCTCTTTTTCTGATGCTAATGCCACAAGGATCACTAACATCACCACCACCCTCTCAATGTTCTTTCCAGATTCCGCAAGACACAGGAAACCATGAGAGTACAGCAAACAAATGCAGTGCTCAGGTTCTAGGTCTTCTTTGTTAAAGCCATCATGTAGGTTTGGACAAGGGCTAGACAACCCATACAAATAGAGAACAGAGGGAGAGGGCATCACAGCGCAAATACAGAATTTTGCAGTGCACAGAGCCCCAGTGGCCACAGATCTGTAAGGTTTTCTTAAGCCACTTAAGAATAAGATCAATGCCAGTTTATAGCCACTATTCCAAAATAATTATATTTTTAATGTTTTAGGTTTTATGTAGGAATACAGCATAGGTATCTAAAATAGTTTGTGGTCAATAAAGCATCTGCTCTGATAAACTGACAATACAGGAAAAGTATTAGAGAACCATTGCCCTTTAAAAATGGCCATCTTTGATGCCTTCTTCTTTAGGTGGGTAGTAGTGCTGATAACAGGGGAGGCAATCTGTGTGTGTGTGTGTGTGTGTGTGTGTGTGTGTGTGTGTGAGAGAGAGAGAGAGAGAGAGAGTATATGTGTGTATATTGTGTGTATATGCATGTATGTGTCTGTGTGTAAGTGTGTGGTTATGTGTTTATGTGTGTGTCATATGTGTTTGTGGTGTGGTGTAGTGTCTGTGTGAGTATGGTGTGTATGTGTATGTGTGTTGTGTGCTGTGTGGTATGTGTGTGTGTGATATGTGTAGTGAATGTGGTGTGTGTGTTTATGTGCGTGTGTGAGAGTGGGTGTGGTATGTATATGTATTATGGTGTGTGCTGTGTATATGGTGTAGTGTATGTATTTGTGTGCTGTGTACTGTATGTGTGATGTATGTAATGTGTGTGATGTGTAGTGTGTATGTGTGTGTGAGTGGGTGTGGTTTGTATGTGTATGTATGGTATATGCTGTGTGTATGGTGTGGTATGTGCATATGTATGATGTATGGTATATGTGTAATTTGTTTAGTGTGTGGTGTCTGTGTTGTGTGTAGTGTGTGTGGTGTGTGGTGTGTGTGTGTGTGTGTGTGTGGTGTGTTTGAAGTTATAAAGGATCTTTAGGCCTCTCAACATAGATGCCCTACAAAGCAATATCCTTCCAATTTATAGTAATATAATCTAAAAGGCATAAAAAGCATACAGACTCATTTGGAAAATATGAAGATGGAAAGTCAAAGAAATGGGTGAAGGGAATAAATTTTTGATGGGTTGTCAGACCCTACCTTTTAGCCTCTTCTATCTGGGGAAGAATGCAGAGCTAATCTGCAGGAAACAAAGAAAATAAAACAACCACAGTGAAACCAGAGCCCAACAGGAAAATCTGGCCACCATGAGAATCTGAAAGTTGTATTTTATGCTTTTGCTCTTTAATTGTGGGAGCGGCAACAGACTTGGTGAGGCATTTTTGTGTTAGGAAATTGTGGCAAAGGAGAGAAACCTAAACAACTTGCATTCTTTACAGAGAACAGTTTGCTCTGTCCTGGAGCGGGACCTGCTATTCCTTCTATCAGATCAAAGTGGGGTTACGAACAGTCAATGGTGGGTATATTTGGCGTCAAGAAACAAATCTGGATACGATAGAGGTGGGATGGCAAGACCTTTGGCTCCTTCAGTGTCTTGCTGGGATCTCTTTAATATCTACTGGTCATTCTTCAAGTCACAACCAGGATGGAAACCACTTTACAACACTCATTTTATTTGCACCTTTTGTCCAGTGCTGCAAAAAATAAAAAAATGTCTAAAACCTTATGAACTATATGATATGAGAGTGACTGAAATGATAGTGATTTTGTTCCTCTTCATTCAAGAGGTAAGAATGAACCAGAAAGGGCCAAGATGAGAGTGGACACACAAGGGAAGGACATTTATTTTCTTGTAATGACTCCAGTCTCAGTTGCCTTTTATCCACTTAGGCCCACATGACAAGTTCGCTCTGGAAATCTCTTCAGCTTGGCTATGCACAGATGTAATCTGACCTGCTCTGGCCAGTCCTAATTGCAAACACATTTCTCTCCTTCTGCAGTCATTCCTAAGCAAGCCGTGGTCAGAGCCTTGCCAGGCTTTTCTGGCATCTTTTTCCTGCTTTGTTTCCAAATCTGCATTTTTCTATGAGAAAAGATGTAGGAGAGATTGTAAACAGGATAATTATATGGTGGTGTAATTTCCAATGCAGTTTTTCCTTGTGGTTTATTTTGAATGTGTAGGGGTTTGTTGTGGTGTGAGTTTTTTCCACTCTGCCTATGAGTAGGGGAGATAAAATATTGTTTTGAAAACACAAGTATATGGATCCACTAGAAACCTCCTACAATGTCATTCAAGACATTTATAAATGATTATTGGGAGGAATAGCAAACAAACGAGAGAGAAGAGAGGAAGGAGTGGGAGTGCAGGTGTCTGGCATTCAGCTTTCGGCACTGAGGACCTGCAGTAAGGCCCTGCTGTCCATTCTAGAAGTCTAGAGAAGGAAGCAAAACTTCACGAATAGTCTCAAGTTCAGAATATTGCAGTTATCCTATCTGAAATGGCAGTGTTCCGGTTAGGGGAGAGCAAACAAGATTCTATAAAAGGACGTGTCCTTCTGTCCTTCCTCTATGTTTCATTGAACTTTCCTCTGTAATATGTAAAGTCAGATGTCCTGAACTTAATATGCGGTGAGGTAACACCAAACACATGTTCATCATTCAAGTTTCATGCATGGACACAGCACATTAATTTTTCTTTTGGCACACAAAATGATGTGATTTGTCGCTAAGGTAAGGGGCATGTTAGGGCCTACACTGATGGCCACATGGGTAGCCTGGTAGGACTTGACTCTACAGTGTGCATGCGGACTGCAGCATGTCACTGATGGCCATTAAGCTCAAGAGCAAGGAAGTCTTGGGAACGCACCATTTACTGCCATGGCCCTTTATCTTCAGTGCCTTGCATGCTGATTTGGTATTCAATAAATGTTGAAAAAGTTGCCAATGTGCATCCAAAATACAGCCTGTTAATAATCAAAGTACTTCTGCTAAACTGTTGATTCATCTCCCCAGCAGCCAGAGACACAGGAATAAAGAGGTGTCTTGCTCCCAGGAAGCCACAGTTTGATGAGAAAAACATATGCACAGGAGTTGAGTGAACAGAGCACATCAGGAGCACAGAAGAAAACCAGAAGTGTGTTCTGCAGCCCTGAATATTAGAGAAAGAGAAAAGAAAGCAGTGTCAGATTTTACCATTTCCTTCCTTTTCAGGGGGAAGGGGAAGACTAGGCACTGGGGCATAAAGTTTGCTCCAAACAGATTAAATGCTAGTCTACCTTTGAATAACAGAATCTTTAATAGACCTCTTATGCATATCATTAATATATAACACTATTATAAATTCCCTTTCTAAAGACTTCTTCCTTCAGGTGTTGTGAAATGATCTAATGCAAAGAATCAGGCAGTCCAGCAGCCATGTGGTCTTGAGAACATTGTCTTAGCTGTGAACTGGGATAATATATGTCTGGTAATAACCATAAGAGCCATTCTCTTACTAGATAAACTTCACATGCTGAACTTTTTGTAAATTACATACTCAACTTGGAGAATGGTTAGTAAACATTGCATATAAGCAGACACTTAAATTCTTAAATAGCTAACAGTTTGTTCACCTTCTTAAGCATAAATTGTAGTGATACTGCTGTTCTTTCATGGTCTTCCTGAAGGAATGAGGTAGAAGGCATGGAGTAAAACTCAAATACATCAATCTGCAATGTCAGTGGCTGCTATGGTCTTTTCCAAATAAGAATTTAGTATTACTAATAATCATATCAATGAATGTTAACCGTCTGTGTTTGTTCACACTATAATCCCAGCACTTAAGAGGTTAAGGCAGGAGGATTGCCATGAGTTTGAGGCCAGTCTGTACTATAGAATGAAACTGTGTCTCAAAGAGTACGAAACAAATGTTTACTGGCAATGCAAATGTTTGTCATCAGTGTTATTCTTTTTATTGAGAATTTCATACATGAGTATTTACATAATTTCTATTCCTTCTTTACCCCCTCAAATGCTTCCCACACTCCCACTCTCTCAATTTCTTGTCCTCTTCTTTGATTATTGCTGTTACATTTACATTCATATATTTATATATACAATGCACTGATTCCATTTAGTGGTGCTCCAATATACAAGAATTTAGGGATGACCAATTGGATTAGATAATCTATCAGGGAGCTTATCCTGGAGAAAACTGATTGTGCCAACAGCTCTTCATCTAAAGGTGGAGTCATGAAATTTCCCCCATCCACATGGCATGTCAACTGGTTTTATCTTTATGCGGATCTTGTTTAGGCAACCATATTGTGAAGATTTCATGGGTGTATCTTTCCTAGCATGTCCAGAATGCATTATCTAGCAGCAGACATTCTGGTCCTCTGGCTCTTTCCACCCCCTCTTCTGTGATGTTTTCTGAACCTTAAGTGTAGAGGTTACATTGTAGGATGCATCATTTGGGGCTGGGCACCACAGGGTGGCTTTCTCTCTACATTTTGGTCAGTTTTGAAACTTCCTTATTATCTCTATCTGCTGCAAACAGAAGTTTCTTTGATGAGTAGTGAGAGCTACACTTCCCTGTGAATATAAGGATATGTATTTAGAATATAGTAAGAAATTACATTGGCTTAGGAAAGTAATAGCAATAGGTTCTTCTCAGGGGTCTATGACCTTTCCAATTATATGTACTTGGCTATGTTTACAGAACCTTGCATAGACTCCCTCCATTGAGCAAGCCTTAAGTTCAATTAGACAGCTGTTGATTACCCCCAAGATAAAAGTGCCACTACTGTACCAATAGAGATATTTTGCTAGGCTGGCAATTGATGTGGTTGGTAGGCTTTACAAGATAGGACCATGGACTGATTTTCTCCTTTAGTAATTTGCCTAACATCTTCTGATATCATGAGATTTAGTCTTCAGGGAAGAGGCTTCCAGGTCAATTCTAGCTCTATTTCTCCAAGTCCTGTGTCTAAAGCACATACTGTCTTCAGCAATAGGGTCTTATCTTCAAGTTCTGAGAGGTAACCAAGAGCTATGGCAATAGTCTGTATTATTTGGGGAGTCTCTCAGACTACCTTGACCAACAACTCAAAGGTAGGTTTCCCTTGCCTGATTTTTGTTAGATTTTTGTTAGATAAGCCTTCAGCTATGTGCATGCACTCACATATGTATTAAATGTATATTTTTATTTTTAAGTAAGATTATGAAAGAATACATTTCCCTATGTTTTCTTCAGACAACCTTAGTATTATTCATCTCTCCTTCCTCCTTCTCCCCCATATAACCCTCCCTATACCCTCTCCTGTTAAAGTGGTGACCCCCCACACACCATTTTTCCTATTTCCTCCTTGACAGCACCTGTGTCCTACTATCTCCCTCTCTCCCACTCTTTCTTACCCCCTTCTCCTGTGATCCCTTTCTATTTTCCTGGCTTATGGAGTTACTTTTTATATTCATATCCAAAGATTTGGAGTTAAAAACCACAAATGAGAGCAAATATGTGACGCTTGTTTTTCTGAGTCTGAATTATTTCATTCAATAGAATGTTTTTCAGTTCCATCCATATACCTGCCAATTTCATGATTTTATTTTTCTTTACAGCTGAATAGAACTCCATTGTGTACATATATCCTGTTTTCATTATCCATTCATCAGTTGAGGGACATTTAGGCTTTCTCCATTTCCTACCTCTTATAAAAAGAAATAATAACATGGCTGAGTAAGTATCTCTGTGGTGCGATATTGAGTCCTGTAGGTTATATGCCAAGGAGTGGGTCATATGATAGATCTGATTTCAGGTTTTTGAGACTTCTCCACACTGATTTCCACAGAGGCTACACCAGTTGGCAATCCAATCAACAGTAAATAAGGGCTCCCTTTTCCTGCATCCCTGTCAGTACTTGTTGTCAGTTGTTTTTTGAACTTAGCCACTCTAACTAGTGTAAGATGAAATCTTAAAATAGCTTTAATTTGCATTCTGCTAATTGCTAAGGATATTGAACACCTCTCAAGATACTTCTCAGTCATTTTTCTTTTTCTTTTGAGAACTCTGTGTCCAGATCCATTTTTTAAATTGGGCCATTTGTTTTCTTGCTTCTTTGTTTTTTTTAGTTCTTTGTATATTCTGCATATTAGTCCTTTATCAGATATATAGCTGCCAAAGATTGTCTCCCATTCTGTGGGCTTCCTATTCATTCAAGTGATGGTTTCTTTTGCTGTACAGAAGCTTTTTAGTTTAATGAGGTACCATTTATCAATTGCTGGACCCAATTCCCAAGTGAATGGAGTCTGATTTAGAAAGTCCTTTCCTGTACTTCTGTCTTGCAAAGAATCGCTTATGTTTTATTTTAACAGTTTCAGCATTTCAGGTTTCACATGTAAGTCTTTGATCCATTTGGAGTTGACTTTTGTATAGGGTGATAGATAAGAATCTAATATCATTCTTCTACATGCAAACATCCAGTTTTCCCAGCACCAAATACTGAAGATGCTATCTTTCGTCCAGTGTGTATTTTTGGCTTTTTGTCAAATATAAAGTGGGCTGTAATTAAGCACACTCATGATTGGGTTTTGATTTTGTTCTATTGACCTTGATGTCTGTTTTGTGTGAATACCATGCTCTTTTACTATTATAGCTCTGATATACAGCTTGAAATTTGGTATGGTGAGCACTCAGTGCTATTCCTTTTACTCAGGACAGCTTTGGCTCTCTGGGGTCTTATATGCATCCGTGTGAATTTTAGGGTGGCTTGTTTCTGTTTCTATGAAGAATGTCATAGAAATTTTTATTGGGATTGCATTGAATCTGTACCTTGATTTTGATAGGATGATTATTTTCACAATATTAATTCTACCAATCTATGAGCATAGATCTTTCCATCATCTAGTATTTTCCTCAATCTCTTCAGAGACCTAAAATTTTTTAAAATTATTTATTTAATAACCATATAATTAGAAGAAGCATTTCATTACAACAACATTGACATATTCGATAACAATTTCCAGACCTAAGATGCATCTCTGTCAAAATTGAATGTAAATTTTTAAGTTTACAGTTGAATTGGTACAGTTATACAATATTGTACTCCATATAACCCCTATAAGACATAAAATTAAATGAGGTTCCAACGTTTAAAAAAGATCTCCACCTCGTTGTCAAAACACACAGTTTCATACAGAAAAATTCATTTTTAATACAATTGACACTACAATGCACATGTGTTTCTAATCTCTATATATCTGATTATTACAAGTCACAGTTGGTTACTTTCTGAGCTCCTTGGCATCTAAGCATGGATACAAAGTCATCAGGTAGATTTCAACGGTAATGTTTTTCACATCTCCCAATTATTAAGGAGCAAATTTTTATGCTTTGAAGAATTATTTTTTTTTCTTCTTTTTTATTTATTTATACACCCACTTCCCAGGTAGCATCCTCCCATAGCCTCCTTCCCCCCACTAGATTCCTTATACTCTGATATCCCTGCCACTGCCTCTGTGTTGTTGGCACCCCCAGCCATTCCCCATGACTTGCCCTTCTGATGAATCTAGTCAGCCTATCTAGAGGTCTTTGTTTTAGGAGGGTCAGCTGTTGTTCATCTAGCAGTAATCAGTTGTCTGTATTCCTTTGGATAAGATTTGGGTCTGCTGTTCAATTTCCCAGTTCTCTGCTGGGTTGCAATCTGGGAATCCCTTTGGCCACCCTGGCCAACAACTCAGAGGAGGTATTGCCTGTCGGGCATTGTTGCTTGCTATGTAGCCTTTAGCTATACATATGGCCTCTTATGAAATTATATTGGCCCCTTTAATCTTTGGTTATACTTTCCTTTTGGGTGTTTAAGGCCATAGAGTTGACCCAGATAAACCAATTTATTTTTACTCCTAAGGATGTTTGAGGATCTTTTCCTCAGGGGTCACAT
>NW_008348613.1:1514020-1516524 GCF_000622305.1 Nannospalax galili
CTTTGATGTACAGAAGCTTTTCAGTTTAATGAGGTCCCATTTGTTAATTCTTGCCCTTGTTTCCTGAGCAGTTGATGACTGGTTTAGAAGTACTTGGATGGGAGACCTAAAATTTTAATTGTAAAGGTCTTTCAACTCCTTGGTTTATTTATATGTTACTGGTGAAGATTTTCTCCCATTCTGTGGGTTTTCTGTTCACTTCCCGGGTTGTCTCCTTTGATGTACAGAAGCTTTTCAGTTTAATGAGGTCCCATTTGTTAATTCTTGCCCTTGTTTCCTGAGCAGTTGATGACTGGTTTAGAAGTACTTGGATGGGAGACCTAAAATTTTAATTGTAAAGGTCTTTCAACTCCTTGGTTTATTCCTAGATATTTTTTGAGGCTATTGTGAATGGAGTGTTTCCATGGTCTCTTTCTCTGCTTGCTTGTTGTGTATACCTTTTATTATGATGAGATATGTTCCCTCCAGCCCTATTCTCTCTGAGACTTTTACAATGAAGACATATTGAATTTTGTCAAAGGCCTTTTCTACATCTATTGAGATTATCATGTGATTTTAAAATCCATTTATATGGTTTATTACAATTATTGACTTACATATATTGAACCATTTCTAAATTTCTGGAATAAAGCCAACTTGATCATGGTGAATGGTTTTTTTTACATATGCCTGTATGCAATTTGCAAGTGTTTAACTGAGAATTTTTACATTTATGTTCATTGGAGCTCTTGGCCTGTAGTTTTCTTTTTGTTGTTATTGTTGTGTCTTTACCTGTTTTATGATGGTAAAGTGATACTTTCTTCACAGATGGAGTTTGGAAGTGTTCCTTCTGTTTCTATCTTTTGGAATAATTTAAGCAGTATTGGTTGTAGTTCTTCCTTGAACATCAGGAAGCATTCTGTTGTGAATCTATCAGAACCTGGGTTTTTGAAACAGGAGTTTTGTTTCAGTCTCCTTATTTGTTATGGGTCTAAATTGTTGAGTTCTCCTTGTTTTAACTTTGGTGGGTCAGGTGAATCTAGAAATTCATCCTTTTTTTTTTTTAGATTTTTCTAACTTAATGGAATATATGGTTTTAAACTATTCATTTATAATGTTCTGGATTTCTGTGTGTCTGTTGTAATGTTTCCCTGTTCATCTATGATTTTGTTGATTTGAGTCTATTCTTTCTTTCTTCTGGTTAATTAGGCTAAAAGTCTCTCAGTCTTGTTTATTTTTTCAAACAGCCAGCTCTTAGATTCATTTATTCTTTGTACTTTTTTTCTTTGTTTCTATTTCATTGATTTCTGCTCTGATTTTTATTATTTCTCAGTCTACTGGATTTGGATTTGATTTGCTGTTATTCCAGGTTCTTGAGTTGCATACTTTAGTCATTTATGTGCTTTCTGATATTTTTATATTTCTATTTTTTTATTTTATGTGTGGAAGGGTTTTCATGCTTGTATGTTAGTGCACCCTTGTATGCAATGCTTGAAGATGACAGAAGAAGGTGTTGGATCCCCTGTAACTGGAGTTATGAATGGTTGTTACCTACCATGTGGGGGTTGCAAGACCAAGATCTTCTGTAAGACCAGCCAGTGCTTTTAACTGTTGAGCCATCTCTTCAGCCCCTTTCTGATATTTCTTAATTTTTAAAATTTATTTATTTTTATTTTAAGTGTATATTTACCAAACTCTGGTGCACCCAACTTCATAAAAACAGTACTACAGGACTTTAAAACCCAGATTAATCCCAACTTATTAATAGTAGGGGACTTCAATGCCCCATTGTCACCATTAGATAGGTCAACAGGACAGAGAATTAACAGAGAGACTTCTGAATTAAACAATAGCATATATCAAATGGACCTAACAGACATCTACTGAGTATTCCACCCAAGCACCAAAGGACATACTTTCTACTCAGCACCCCATGGAACCTTCTCCAAAAGTGACAGCAGACACTCAGAAATCACAGCCATTGACCTCTGATTTCAGATTGTTTTCCTTTGCTGGGGCTATAATTCAGTAGTGAGAGCTTGACTAATAAGCGCGGTACACTGGGTATCCCAGTAACCACATGAACACATGGATATTAAACAACACGCTCCTAAATGATGAATGGGTCAAAGGAGAAATCAAGAAAGAAATAAGAGTATTCTTGGAACTAAATGAAAAGGACAATACAACACAATGAAACCTCTGGGACACACTGAAAGCAGTACTTAGAGGGAAGTTTATAGCTCTAAGTGCCTAGATTAAAAAGTCGGAAAGAGGCACTACTATCCTCAGGCCTCTTGGGGTAAGTCTATAGCGCAGCTCTCCGCGCCGGGACTCCCTAAGCCTCATTCACCCTTCCACCCCACCCACCACCCCCCTGCCCCCCCGCCTGGCATTCTATACTCTAGCTTGGACCCTGTGCCATTCCTAGTCTTGGGGCCCCAGACACCTGGGGAACCAATACTGTTTCCTGATCCTTCTCACACAGAGCAACTCAGTCCCTTTTCTTGGGCTCCAGGAGCACC
>NW_008348613.1:1522445-1523755 GCF_000622305.1 Nannospalax galili
ACTAAAAAAGAAATAAAAGTATTCCTGGAACTAAATGAAAAGGACAATACAACACAACAAAACCTCTGGAACATGCTGAAAGCAGTCCTTAGAGGGAAGTTTATAGCTCTAAGTGCTTACATCAAAAAATCAGAAAGAACACAGATAAACAACCTAACATTGCAACTCAAGACACTCGAAAAGCAACAACAAATGAAACCCTAACCCAGCAGACAAGAAGATAAACAAGATTGATAGACCACTAGCCCAGTTAACCAAAAGAAAGAAAGAGCACCTCCAAATCAACAAAATCAGAGATGAAAGGGAAACATCACAACAGACACCAAAGACATCCAGAACATTATAAGGGAATACTTTAAAAACCTATATGCTACTAAATTTGAAAACCTAAAAGAAATGAATGGTGCCTAAAAGCATGGGAACCACCGAAACTAAACCAAGAAGAGATTAACAACTTAAACAGATCCATAACACATAAGGAAATTGAAACAGTAATATAACACCTTGAACTAAAAAAAGCCCAGGACCAGATGGATTTACAGCAGAATTCTACCAGACATTTAAAGAGGACCCACATCCAATACTACTTAAGTTATTCAAAAAGATAGAAATGGAGGGAGAACTTCCAAATTCCTTTTATGAAGCCAGCATCACTCTAATACCAAAGCCAGGTAAAGATACAACCAAAAAAGAAACCTATAGACCCATATCCTTAATGAACATAGATGCAAAAATTCTCAACAACATATTTGCAAACTGCATACAGACACACATACCCCAAAAGATCATCCACCATGATCAAGTTGGCTTTGTTCCAGAGATGCAGGGATGGTTCAATATACATAAGTCAATAAACATCATAAATGATATAAATGAGCTCAAAGAAAAGAACAACATGGTCATCTCAATAGATGCAGAGAAGGCCTTTGACAAAATTCAACATGTATTTATGTTCAAAGTCCTAGAGAGAATTGGACCAGAGGGAACATATCTCAACATACTTAAAGTCATATATAACAAACCCACAGCCAACTGGAGAAAACTGGAGAAAAACTGGAAGCATTCCCATTAAAATCAGGAACCAGAAAAGGCTGCCCATCGTCTCCACTCCTCTTTAACACAGTGCGTGAAACTCTTGCAAGAGCAATAAGACAAAAGAAAGAAATTAAGGAGTAACAATTGGAAAAGAAGAGATCAAATTATCCCTTTTTGCAGATGATATGATATTATATCTAAGAGATGCCAAAAATTCCAGGAAACTCCTAGAAATTATTAACATGTTCAGTAAAGTGGCAGGTTACAAAATTAAT
>NW_008348613.1:1523847-1527230 GCF_000622305.1 Nannospalax galili
CACAAAGAAAAAAAACCTCAGCATAAACCTGACCAAAGACGTTAAAGACCTCTACGATGAAAATTTCAAATCCCCCCCCTTTTTTTGATCTAAAATTTTAAATCTTAAAGAAAGAGACTGAGGAAGACATCAGAAGGTGGAAGAACCTCCCATGCTCATGGATTGGAAGAATTAATACTGTGAAAATGACCATCCTACCAAAAGCCATTTATAAATTCAATGCAATGCCAATCAAAATCCCCATGACATTTTTCACAGAATTGGAAAAAAAACCATCCTAAGATTCATATGGAAGCACAAAAGACCTCAGATATCCAAAGCAACCCTAAGCACTAAGAGCAATGCTGGGGGGATTACTATACCAGATATTAAACTGTATTACAGAGATATAGTCATAAAAACAACATGGTACTGGCACAAAAATAGACCCATAGATCAATGGAACAAAATTAAAGACCCAAATATGAGTACGTTCAATTTCAGCCACCTGATATTTGACAAAGGGGCCAAGAACATTCACTAGAGGAAAGACAGCATGTTCAGCAAATGGTGGTGGCAAAACAGGATATCTCTACCTGTAGAAGAATGAAACTAAACCCCTATCTTTCACCTTGCGCAAAAGTCAACTCCAAATGGATCAAAGACCTCAATGTAAAGCCTGAAACTGAAACTGTTAGAAAAAAACGTTGGCAATAACCTACAAGATATAGGTGTAGGAAAGGATTTTCTAAACTGGACATCAATTGCCCAGAAACAAGGTCAAGAATCAACAAATGGGACCTCATTAAACTTAAAAGTTTCTGTACATCAAGAGACATAACCAAGGAGGTGAAGAGAAACCCACAGAATGGGAGAAAATCTTCACCAGCGACATATCTGATAAAGGTTTAGCATCCAGAATTCATAACAAACTCAAAAAACAAAGTATCAAGAAAGGAAGTAACCCAATTAAAAGATGGGCTAAGGAACTGAACAGAGAGTTCTCAAAAGAAGAAATAAAGACGGCTAAAAAACACCTTAAAAGGTGTTCAACATCACTAGTAATTAGGGCTATGCAAGTTAAAACCGCTTTAAGATTTCATCTTACCCCAGTCAGAATAGCTAAGATCAAGAGAACAAATGATACCAAATGTTGGAGAGGATGTGGGGAAAGGGGAACACTCATTCAATGCTGGTGGGACTGAAAGCTTGGTCAACCCGTATGGAAGGCAGTGTGGCGAACTCTTAAAAAGTTACAAATGAACCTACCCTTTGACCCAGTTATACCACTCCTTGGCATACACCCAAAGAACTCGTCCTATTGCAGAGACACTTGTACATCCATGTTTTTGCTGCTCTTTTCACAATAGCTACGAGATGGAAGCAACTTAAGTGTCCTTCAACTGATGAGTGGATAGTGAAAATGTGGTTCATTTATACAATAGAATTTTACTCAGCAGTAAAGAAAAATGAATTCATGAAATTTGCAGGTAAATGGATGGAACTAGAAACTGTTATACTAAGTAAAGTAACACAGACTCAGAAAAAAAATTGACATATGTTCTCCCTCATATGTGGATCTTAGCACCAAATCCTTATAAGTGAGTATGTATCCAAACATAATTACAAGAACGAGGATAATGAAGAGGAACCAGGGCGGTAAAGGAAAAAAGAATCTGAAAGAGAAGAATGGTAGAAAACAGGTGTTAACAAGGGAAATATGGATAAAAATTGGGATATTTTAAGGGGAGGAGGGAGGGAAGGTTATACAAGGAACCTACGGGATAAAGGGAAAGAAGGAGCTCAAGAGAGATGGGACCATAGGAGAAGGGAATTATTAAGGGGGAAATGGAAAAAGCAGATGCACCTTAAATGGGGAAACCATGGTGGAAGGGTTAGACAATGTGAGATATTAATAATGCCTAGCTAGTTTTAGAAAACTAGAGGGAACCATATTGGGCCAACAACCTACTGACAAATTATACATACAACAAGATCAAAGAATGTTTTTATATGTCTAGCCAACGTTTATCTGAGAATGTTTGGTCTTTGCCCAAGCTCTGTCTACATGGCACATGGTAGTTAAAAGTACCAGACTAGTGGAACTAATCTTCTTGGATGTTTAACAGCCATACTTTGAGGCCTATAATAATTCTTTCAGAGGACATAAGGGACAGTTTTTGCTCCTTGTCCTCCTAGGTCGACCAAGTTCCAGGGGATTATGAGCATCTCCCAAAATGTCCTGTAACTGTGGTAAGTCACCTGTCTTCTTGATCAAGGAGGCCATGGAGACCCCACCACGTGGACCTGAACCAGTGTCCAGTCTACAAAGAGGAGGGTCAAGAAGAGAGGAAACATTTCCTCCATGCTTCCAAGCGAAGCCAGCCATAGTCGAGCAGGACCTTTGACTTACCTTCACATAAATGGAACTGGTAAAAGAAAGGAGCCAGGGGCTCCTCCCAAGCCCATGTTACCCCTGAGGAACAGATCTTCAAACAGCCTTAAGGGTAAAGATAAATTGGCTTATCTGGGCCAACTCTATGGTCTTAAACACCCAAGAGGAAAGTAAAACCAAAGATTAATGGGGTCAATATAATTTTTTAAAGCATCCATATGTATAGCTAAAGGCTACATAATAAGAAACAATGTCAGATAGGAGATACCTTCCTTTGAGTTATTGGCCAGGGTGGCTCAAAAGACTCCCAGACAGTAACCCAGCATAGAACTGGGAAAATGAACAGCAGACCCCAATCTTATCTAAAGAAATATTGACAACTGATTGCTGCTAGATGAGGAACAGCTGATTTTCCTAAAACAAGGCTCTCTAGATAGGCTGACCAGATTCAGCAGACAGACAAGCACTGGGAAATGGCTGGGGGTGCCGACAACACAGTGGATAGTTACAGGGATGACAGAATATATGGGCTCCAGTGTGTGTGTGTGTGGGGGGTGGATATCGGAAGGTGCCATTTGGGAAGTGGGTATATAGAGGAATAAGATTGTGTGGGAAGTTCTGTGTGATATACAAAAAAAAATCAACAAATTTTTAAAAAGACATATTTGAGGAAGAAGCATAAAAATTTACTTCATGATAAATAGTAGAGGTGATAAACATTACCAGTAAAATCTACCTGATGGTGAAGCATAAAAATTTACTTCATGTTAAATAGTAGAGGTGATAAACATTACAAGTGAAATCTACCTGATGACTTTATATACATACTCAGGTACTAAGGATCCAAGTGTATCGATGTGTGACTAGTAATAATCAGATACATGGAGATTAAAGACACATGTGCAACTATCTAAGTGTTAGTAGCATTAAAAATGTAGGAAACAGCATATTTTAAAATTAAATGGAGATCTTCTTTAAAGGGTAAAAACTCATTCAATTTTCCGTCTCA
>NW_008348613.1:1527292-1540460 GCF_000622305.1 Nannospalax galili
TGCTCTGGAATGTGTTACTGAATATGTTAAAGCTGTAATGAAATTCTTCTTCTAATCATGTGGTTATTAAATTTAAAAAAATTTAATTAAAATAATAATAATTCTTCAAAGCATAAAAGTTTGCTCCTTATTAATTAGTAGATGTAAAAAACATTACCATTGAATTCTACCTGATGACTTTATATCCATGCTCAGTGCCAAGGATCTCAGAAAGTAACTGACTGTGATAAACAGATATTATTGTTAATCTAATTATTTCTAATCTAATAGAGATTAAAAATACAGGTGCAAACATCTAAGTGTTAATTGCATTAAAAATGAATTTTTTCTGTATGAAACTGTGTATTTTAATAATGGCATGGAGATCTTTTATAAAGGTTAAAACCTCATTCAATTTTATGTGTTACAGTGTCTATACTGATTAATTCAGGTCTATAACTGTATTAATTCAACTGTAAACCTAAAAATTTACAGCCAATTTTGAAAGAGATGCATCTTAGCTCTGGAAATTGTTACTGAATATGTTAATGGTGTTGTAATGAAATGCTTCTTCTAATTATGTGGTTATTAAATAAATAATTTTAAAAAACAAACAAACAAAAAAAGAAATTGCCTACTATTACTGAACTTGGGTCAATCTGTGTCTTGACATCCAGTTGTACTCTTTTTGTGGAATTGGATGTGCCAGAGTTTTGTAAATATATATTTAGGGTTATACTGTCTTCTTTGTTCATTATTCCCTTTGTTAGAATAAAGTGCCATTTTTAATCTCGTCTGATTAATTTTAGTTTGAAGTTGATTTTGTCATAAATTAGGACACTACCACCTACTTGTTTCTTGGTCCCATTTGCTTGGAATGCTTATTTTCATCTTTTCACTCTATAGTGGTCTCTATCCTTGAAGGTAAGATTAGCTTCTTGTAGACAACAAAAAAGTGAATTGTTGTAGGCAATAAAAATGTGAATTTTGGTGGCACACATATTTAGTCCCAGCACTCGGGAGGCAGAGGCAGGCAGATCTTTGTGAGTTCCAGGCCAGCCTGGTCTACATAGTGAGTTCTAGGACAGCTGGGGCTACAAGGAGACCCCCCCAAAAAAGTGAATTTTGTTTCTTACATTGAACCAAATTGTGTCTTTTAAAAGGGGAGATGATGGCATCAGTGTTCAAAGTTATTATTTGAAAGATGTGTGTTGATTACTGTCATTTTATTTATTGTATATGGCCTTAGTTCTATTTTGTGTTTTAGTAATTATATCTTCATTTGATTTCTTTCTCTAGTTCTTGGCTATGTTTATTCCTCTCTTCAGTCAATGGTGTTGCTTCAAGTATTCTCTGTATGGCTGGTTTGGTGGAAATGAATTCTTTCAACCTGTTTATATCACAGAAAGTTTCTTTCTCCTTTGACTATAGAAGATAGTTTTGCTGGGTAAAGTAGTCTGGGTTGGCATTGGTGGTTTTTTTTTTTTAGAACTTAGAGTACATTGTTCCAGGCTCTTCTGAATTTTAAAGTTTCCATGGAGAAGTCAGCTAATATTCTGATGGGATTTTCTTTATATGTGACTTGTGGATTTTTTCATGCAGCTTTCAATAACCTCTCTTTGCTCTGCATAACTATGTGTTTTGCTATGATATGCTGTAGGGAGTTTCTTTTCTGGTCCTGTCTATTTTGTGTTATGTGTACTCCTTGTATGTCTTTCTTTAACTTAGGAACATTTTTATCTGTAATTCTGTTAAAGATCTGGCCTATGCTGTTGATCTTGGATTCTTGTCTTTCTTCCATTCCTGTAATTCATAGATTTGTTCTTTTCACAGTGTCCCAAAGATATTCAGTTCCTATGTTTTTCTCTTTTCAATTTTTCATATTCTTTGCTTGATTGGTCCAATTTCTCTACTTTATCTTCCAGTCCTGATATTCTGTCTTCTACTTGGTCCATTCTGCTGGCAAGGCTTTCCCCTAAATTTTCAAGTTGAGTTAATGAGTTTTTCAATTCCGTCTTTATTTCAGCTTGAGTTTTTTTCAGTATTTTTTTCTTTATTCTGAATTCACTTTCAAATCTTGAATTATCTTTGTCATTTCATTCAGCTGTACATTTTTATTTTCCTGAGCTTCCCTTAGGAATTTATTCTTATCCTCTTTGAATTCATTGAGGTGTTTGTTCGTGTGTTCTTCAAACTCTTTTAATTCTTTGATCATGTTTATGATTGTTCTTTTAAGTTCTATCTTCTGGGGTTCCTCTGGGTAGCTATCATTGTATTTCAATAGCATTAGTGGGTTTTAAGGACATATTATCTTGGCTTTTCATATTGTTTCTGTTTTTGCAACGTGACCTGGACATATGGACTTCTTTTGTTGGTTGAGTGTCTGATAAGAAATTTTAGTCTGCCTTTGTTGAGTGGAAATTTAGTTCTCTTGTGGTTTTTCTCTCATAGCTTTCAATACTTTTTTTCCTGTATATTTAGGGTTTCTACTGTGGTATGCCTTGGGGCATTTCTTTTCTGGTCCTATCTATTTTGTGTTCTGTGTGGTATATTTCTCATATGGTATGTCTTTCCTTAATTTAGGGAAGTTTTCCTCTATAATCCTACTGAAGATCTGGCCTATGCCATTACCTGGGATTCTTCTCTTTTTCCTATAATTCATAGATGTATTTTTGCATGGTGTTGTTGCTGTTGTAGTTTGGTTATTTAAGATCAGATTTGAAGAATTAGTTGGTAAATCCTTAAATTCTCAGTATTGGTTTTTGATTGGAAGGATATGACTGTCCATGAGCTGGGCAGTCATAGCTAGGTCTGTGAGCGTGGAGATGGCAGCAAAGTGGGTGGGGTTCTAACTCATTAGGCTGGTCTGCCAGTGTTATTCTTTATGTGGTCTGTTTAAAATATTAGTATGGAAAATTAAATCTTTGGCAGATTATTGTTCAATTAAATAAGGTTGTTTTTCATGACTTTATGTATTTATTTTTGAAGTTCTAAACTGTTTTGTCCAATTTCATCTCAGGGACAATTAAAGACTTCTAAAAAGTTTTCTAAGATAATGTATCTGAAGGAAATGTGAAAAGTGTTCAGCAATCTTTCTATTAAACACATCTAGAGGCATTAAAAATGCTCAGATTAATGATGTTTTAATTGTTTCCAAGATTCATTCACATAAATTCAGTTGAATTTTCTTCAACTTTTCCTCAAATGATGCTACTCAGAACCACTAAATGGCAAATTTCCTTTCTTGGTCTGCTAGTTATGTTACCATCACCAAATCTCACCTACCAAAAACACATGAATAAAACAGACTAGGAAGAGAAAGTAGTGGCTTATACGTTGACTCAATAGTTAGGCTATGGATCACTCTATAGTTCTAGATCATTCATCAACAGACAGGGCATGAAATCATAATCATGAACCATCTCTTGTGTGACATCCACTACAGTAGATGTTGTAAGGCAGAGATGAGTAGCCACCACCTCTGTGAGACATTTTTTTCTGCTAATGTGTCCCCAGCACCTAGGATAATACCTACTAGAGTGTCGATTTTCAATGAGTGTCTATCGAGTGAATACAGAAATGATGTCAAGGACCTCACCCTTCATAAAAGCACATTCTAAGTGGAGAAATTGATACGTGTGCCATTAATTCAATCCTGCACTTCCCATGGCATCTTCCTACGCTCTCCTCATCATCTTTAGACTTCCTTTCAACCACCAGATGAAGCCCTTTCTGATGACAGAGTGAAGTAAAAAAATTAAGTAAATGAGACCTGTTTTTAATTTTCTGCTCTATTGCCATCTGTACAACTTCAGACAAATTATTGTCTTTCCTTCTTCAGTCTTTGGTTTATCAAGTGAAAATTATAGTATTTACTATATTGGGCACCTTGGAAAAATAATAATATGACATAAAACTCTGAGTCCAGGGCTCATCACATAGTAACCACTTAAGTAACCTATGAAGTTTGCAGACTGGTCCCTCTATATTCCTCTCCCAGACTACATTAGTATACATTTCCTCTGGATCGCTGTCTTACTAGCTGATCCCTATAGAACAGTGTCCCACTCCCATGGCTGATTTCAGAATTACTGTGTAAATTAGAATCTACTGAAGGGAATAAAAACCTATAGGAGGCCCCCTCTTACCCCGGGGGGTCTGATATTGGATTGACTTCCAAAGTCAGGTCATAAAATACAATATGGCTTCCATCTGGCTCTAGATCTCTGAAATTTTTCCATTCAAATCATGTCCCTGTAAAAAAGTGCAGCTGCATCAGAACAGCCACTGTTCTCCTTTAGTTGGATGTTTTTCAGAATAATGATTCTCACAAATAAGTCAGCAGCAGAATCAATTGGAAGGTTTGTTAAAAGAGAGATTACTGGCCCCACCCCCAGAGTTTCTTCAATAACAGAATGTGAGGTAGCCTAAGAGTTTGCATTTCTAACAAGTTCCCAAGTGATCGCCATTGGCTAACCTAGGGATCACACTCTAAGGTCTTGCTTTGAGAACTTACTACCAAATAAGGTTCATTCAAGAGGAGTATCAGCATCACTAGGAAACACCTTAGAAATGTAGAACCTCACACTACATCCCAGATTTACATTAAATTTGAGAAGAAAATATTTAGGGAGGAGTTTCACAAAGGGAGTCTTTCGGTGCAGATTCCCAGAGCTCTGTATGCCAGTAATTCTACTAAAGACTAAGAATGTTCATCTTAATGATCATTCAAACTCATATACTTCTGAATCATACCTGGAAAAACACTGCTCAAGAGACTCTGAACAGGTGTGTTGGCCACAGAATCAGTAATGGGCTTGCTACTAGGAATGCATCATTGAACCTGGTCACCATTGTGGGAGCAGGAGTCCTATCACCTAGACAGTCAGTTACTTTGTACTTGTTTTTAATAGCATCAGTTAAGAACTGGGTGCTTCCTAGTAATATCTATCTAATCATGATCTATTAGAAAAAATCAGGTTTAAAATGAACTCATTTTGAAAAGACATCTCAAATGTGGAGAAGAAAGTTTAAAATCATTTCTTATACCCATTAGTCAAGGCCATTTTGATGGACTGTAATAAACACTAACTCTCTCTAGCATGTACACACAATGGAAAGGTGAATTTTATGGAAACATATAAGGTTCCTGACTGAATACAAAAGAACAAAGTACAAATGATCATCATCTCTCAGTGGTCCAGAATTTACCTTAAACTCTATCTTATAAAATTGGCCAAAACAATATTTTATACACCATATGCTATTCCTAAATCTTTCCGCTTTTGTACCAAGATGTGAAGTCTGTACCATCTTCTCTTAAAACTCTGACAACCTTTGTACCTGCCTCAACAGATGACTATGGTGGGGAAAGCGGCTTCCATAGTAGATGACATTGATTATATTTGGCTCTGTTTCTTGTAATTTGCCTTTTTTTAACTTTGAGCCTCTATGTGAAAAGCCCAGCTGCGGTGAAGCTGCCAGGCTAGAGAGACCACATGAAGCTAGAGAAATACTAAGGAGGCCAGCTGTTCTAGCCCTTAGCTAGTCTAAGGCTTCCTAGCCCAGGAGCCAAGCTTATAAGGAAGCTGTTGCCTCCACAGCTTCTATCAAGCAATAATCACACAAGAGACCCCTAAAGAGATCCATCTTTTCTAACTCCAGACCATCAAAAGATAGTAACTGACTGGTGATGCTTTCCACAAGGATGCATACAGTTTGTCTACAACCCAATCTCTTAAACTTTGAATACTAATCCTCTTTGGGGCTATAGCTAAATACAGGGATTGGAAAACAAAAATAGAGACAGTAAAAGAATTCTGAACATGAAACAACCAAAAATTAATTCAAAATCAACCATGTAATGACTATGAGGTATTTCTAGCAGCACTCATCTGTGCTGTATCATGCAATTTCACGGAGCCTTGGTTCTGAATACACATGTACGCTTCATCCTGTGCAACCTACCATTCCACATAATGCCAACAAACACTGCCCAAAACACCTCAGTTCACATTTAAGACTACAGCATGTAAGTTTCAAATTATTATATCTTTGGATTTTATCATTAGAGTGCTTGACTTTTTTTTTTTTTTTTTTGGTCTTTTTGAGACAAGGTCTCCCTGTGGCCCCAGCTGCCCCGGGAACTTGCTATGTACACCAGGCTGACCTGGAATTCACAGTGATCCACCTACCTCTAAAAGGCATGCACCACACGCCTAGTTAGAGTGCTCGATTTTAAAAATTGCTGCTTGTATTGCTGACTTTAGTTTCATAAAAAAATATTACACAGTGTTCTCTAGAGGAAACAAAACCAGTAGAACGTGAGAGAGAGACAGAGATGAGAGAGAGAGAGAGAGAGATTTGCTAGAATAGGGCTGGGTTGTCCAATAATGGCTATCTGCACTCCAGAGAGGCTGAGAACGACACAGCTGCTCAACTCTGAAGCTGGATACTTCAGGGATCTGGAAGATGCCTGTTCTTTAGTCCATTTTGGAAGGTCAAAGAGGCTGGAGTCTGATGTCAGCAAATGATAGACACATTCAACAGCAAGAAGCAAATGTAAGAAGGCAAGTGACACTACTTTTACTGCTTTTACCTCAGACTTCTTTCTATCTGAGCTGCCCATCAGAAGATAATGCCTATCCTGGGGGAGTCTTCTCTCAGTTAATCCTTCCTGGAAATGCCCTCACCCACTCACCCAGAAGCTTATCTCTTAATTGGCTGACAACAAGATTCCATAAAGTTGACTATCAAAATTAACCATCACAAGACCACCCCCTTGTCAAATTTTCAGCTTGGCACTCAATTACATCTTCTTATGTCAGGTTTAATTGCCAAATGAATACATTAACAAAGTCACAAATTCTGCCTACTATGATATAACTATCCCATGTACTACTGAAAATGCACTATCCTTCCCCCAAATAGATGGCAAAGTTCCTTGAGGAATGCTTAGTTTTTTAATGTCCCATAACTCAAATATAATAATACAGATTTAATCATACTTAACTGCTGTTATATTGCATGATAAAGGAATATAGGATTCAGAAAGCACAAATATCAGCTTAACGCATGTGTACATATGCACAAATTTATTCCTAACAAAATAGGACAGAATCACTCACAACAGTTAGAATCTTTATTTCTGTAACTGGCCCTGTGGCCCAGCTGGTATTTATATATACCTTCTCTACTATCCATTCCACTTTCCCTCCAGCAAGCATTTTAACAGTTCCTTGTTCTTTACCTGGAGGAGTAAACTACAAATATCATTACTGAAGAGTCTGACCTATTAATCAGAAGGACAGGCCACAAGGACACGTAGCAGGAGCCAACACCCCTGTATGTCCTTGGTGGTTGCTCTAATCTCTGCAACTGCTCTAGGGATATGATATTATTTTTGACTCATGATTTTCCCTGGCAGAGGAAGATTTAATGGCTTCCATTTGGCCTTTTCATAATGACCCTTACTCCATAGGTCATGGAATCATTGTTGGGACCCTGCAAGTCCTGAGTATATGTAGCTGCCTAAGCATTCTGAGACTGGAGAAACAATCACAGGGTAAGTTTGGAGGCTCACAATACCCATCATGAGTCAGACTTCAGCTAAAACTCCATTTATCACCTGACTTCCATAAGCCCTTACTTTAACTGGAGATCTACAGTGCTCTTTGGCATATGCCAGAATAATTATCAGTTCTGGGCCAGTGTCTAGTAAATGCCAAATGATCTGATTATTTCCTTTTCACCAATGTACAGCTACCCTGGTAAAAGATCATCGGACAGATTGAAGAAGGATGAGAGAGATTAACACTAATTCTTTTTATGTTGTAGCAGGGTCTTTCCTCAAGAGGACTTGGCCTCCCCTTCATTTGAATGGTTCTGGGTCTGTAACAGTGGTTCTGGGTTCTGGCTCAAGTCTGAACATTGGTTGAGAGGCAGTGATTCTGTTACTATAAGTCAAGGTAACATTTGGTTCATTCGCTCTGGAATTTTTCTGCTTCTATAGCTGGAACAAAAACTTAGCAGCCTTCCTATCTGTTTCACTTCTGGGAACACCATGATTAATTAGCCATTATCAAAGATCTGCACAAGTCAGACTATTATGAACATTGCCCTGCTTATGCTGTCCATTACGGTAAGTGCTCTCACCTTGCCTTTGGCAATTTCATGCTGCCTTTTGGCCCTTGTGACTCCAGGATCCAATTAGATCCATTGCATTTAAGTTATCCAATTCAACATCCACCATGGCTTTCACTGCAAGATCTGGCAAACAGAAGAGTGATTATAGAGCCCTTCAAATGTTGGTGTTCCTTTTACAAATCTGTTTCTTATAGTATTAATGAAGGGCATGCCTTCTGGACCCTCCCATTGTGGAGGGATAGGTTTTACACAGTAAATCTATTCCTGCATTCCAATTTCCCTGAGCCCTTGAATCCCTTCAACCACACAAAGCCAAGGACTATTAGGCATCTCCAGTTCATTCAGAGCAGGCCATCTTTTGGACCAAACTTTACCCAACTAATAAATAACTGGTGGCCCCTTTCTTAACTGTGAAAGCTGCACTATTAAACCCAGAATCTCTTCTTAGTGGGCCCATATGAATAGATTCAGCCTGATCTAGTTTTGTGTTCATTCCATACCCTTAAAATCCATTTCCACATATATTCCCCACACACATATTCATGAGTGGGTAAGAAAACTCAAGAAGCTTTTTAGGAGTGTGTAGTGCATCTCCTTGCTGATCACATCATGTACACCTCTGAGGATTTTCTAGAACTGAGTCTGATCATAGGTCTAGTGGATAAGGTGGGTGGTGAGGGTGGGCCCTTATAATTGGCATCTCTTTCTGGGAGATTATTGATGATTGCATAAATAAGCAGAATTAACTCCTCCAGATAAGAGTGGAGAGAGTAATGTTGCAAGGGATATGGTGGTGTTACACCAAATTTTCCCTTCCCCCTCTCTGGGGAACCCACGTGCATGCCCTCTAAGGACTCCAGGGTCTCTTGACCCGAAGCAGATTGACAAAACCGACATAAAACCTTTGATTTGGGTTTTGCATAGTTTATGGTATCCAGGAAAGGCTGACTTACAAAGCCATGAATTCTCATAGGTTTATATTTGAAATGCCTGCCATCAGCATGTCCCACCTGCTGTCTCCATCAGCTTTACACACATGCTGTCTCTCCCAGCAGTCCCTGCTCTTTGTTCTCCTTGTTCAATATGGTAGAGGCTCCTCCACTTCATGCAGCTAAAGACAACTGATTGAGTGGGAGAGGTGATGGGCTTCTGCCTGCTTGACTCCTTCCACAGAGTGTGGCAAGGAGGCTGGACAATAGCTTGCATCATAATGCTTGGACAGAGGAACTTTGGGTTACAGGTGGGATGCATCTGCCACTCACTGAGGGGCAATGACTTCAGCTAAAGTAAACCCATGAGAATCTGAACACTCAATGCCCTCAACCTTATCAGGACCCTCCCATCCATCTCCATCCCAAGTTACAGGATCCCACTCTTCACCAATCTGTGCCTTCACTTTTTACTGCTGACACTCTTGGAGGCCAAGTCTTAAACTTGTACTGTGACTCAGCCAATTGTATGGGTAAGTGCTTGTGTTTGGTTTTCAGCAACCTCAGCGCTGTGACTGCTGGAGAGAAGATTCTTTTCCAGGACCTACTTAGCATCTGGAACTGGGGAATTTCATTTCTGAACTTATTCTTTTCCTTTGCTACTTTACTCAGAGAAGCCAGAAGCATCCAGCAAGAATCTTTATACTGTTACAGGAACATTTAAAAGTTTTGGGTAGAGTTACTAGATTCCTTGCTATTTACAAGGGGTGAATGAAGAATAAGGTTTTTTTTGTGTAGTTCTTTAAATTGCTCAAAGCATGGATTATCAGAATTTTCCAGACTACCAGGAGAATCTTTAGCAACTTTACATTCAGTCAGATTGGAGATCCAGCTCCAGATACCACCAAGCCCTTTGAAGAAATTCATTCTTACAATTCTGTTTCTCTAGGACCACTGTATTAGGCCAGATTCTTTACAGGAACAAAATCAATAGAACACATAGGTACTACAAAAAGGGAATTTTCTAAAATGGCTTACAGCTGATAAGAGGCTGGGTAGTCCAACAGTATGCAAATTTATATGTAAATTGTCAGTAAATATTTGATCTGTATACCTATTTTATGTACTAAATATACCCAGGGTCACATAAAATTTCTCAAGCAAAAGGAGTCTGCATGGGTCTCTCCCTCTCTTCGCGGGTCGTTGGCCACCAGTCCACGAGGGCAGGGGGAGCAGAAGCGACCAACAGGGTCAGGACGGCCAGTGAGCACTGACCGAAGAAAGCCCTTCTGGGGAGGCTGGTCCCAGGCACAGTGAAACAGCAGTGATACAGCTCCAGACACAGTGAAACAGCTCCGTTTATTCAGTGGGAGAACTAGAGAAATTATAGTGTGGAGGCAGTAGCCAAAGCCTCAGCTGATAGGTGCTCATAGTATGCTTTATTTACATGTGGCAGTGGGCTCCTATCTTCCAGACTATCAGGCAATGCCTGATTATCATATAGAAAAAACCTGGGGGTAGTTTTTACTCTAGGTAACTATGCCAAAGGTCATGTTCCAAATAAGGTCAGGCATCCATGCTTGGTGGCACTTTCCAGGTAAGCCAGGAAGAGAGCAGGAGGCCCCCTGCTGAAAGGGGGAGTCCTTCCATTTGGCGCCGAGGCCCTTAGGACTATCCGGACATGGAGAACTACAACCCTAACAGCAGGGTTTCCCAACAAGCCAAAATGTCTAATATAGTTGAAGGAGAAAGAAAAATCTTCCATGACATAAATAGGCTGAAGGAATTCATGTCCACAAAACCAGCCCTTCAGAGAGTTCTGGGTGAATGTAACTGCAGTGGTAGAAATGACTATACCAGAAACCACAATTGCAGTTCTAGTAGAGGCTGTTGACTGACCCTCTCGGGGGAGGTCAGCCCGAATGTCTTTTACTTCTCTTCAGAAAGCAGCCTTCTACAACCTTTATTTATAATTAGAAAGCTTACAATAGCAGTAAAGCATCAGACCATAAATCAAACCATGAATTTGCACAATATTTCTCAGTATTTTTAATAATCACAGTAAAAGGAAGCTACAGACATCAATAATTTAATTTATCTTAACATAGCCGAGCAACGTCTTTATTGTTTTCATTATAGCCTTGCAGTTTCTGTTTTACCATAGACATGTAATGCACTCTGTCCCCATTTCCCTTTAATTCTTTGATTTTCATATTTACAGGTTGGCGTGTATATTTGAGAAAATTATTTTTCTCCTGGGAACGGGAATAACCAGCTCTTTTTATTTATTGTCTAACCAAGATTTCCTTCCGTTGGCGGCTGTGAAGGAGGAGGGCGGCTTCCTCCTTCTCGAGTAGGTACACCTGGGGTGTAATCATTACTGGTATACAAAAGGTAGACAAAGAGGAGTTAACACAGTGTTGGGCTTTTCCTTTGCACCATAGGAAAAGAGGAGGGGCGACGCATGCTATCCTGGAGATAGTAATGTTAGTGAGGCATTTGTAATAAGTTGGCTTACTCTTGCTGGAAATGCAAATTGGATAGTTAGCCAGTTGTTCGAATAAGGGACTATCCATTAGATGAGAATCAGTGAATTCTTTTTTTGTTTCTGGGTAAAGAAGGGTGGTATTAACTGGTACTGCTGTCAGTAAAGGTCTATTGCTGGATGCACAAAAGAAGCAGTTAGAGGCATTGGGGTGGGTGGTGAAGGGAAGAAAGTTAGCAAATATTATGATGAGTTAGCACAGACTTAGCTGCAGGTACAAGCTGTTGAGAGATATGAAAGTCAGCTGTAGGGTAGCTAGAGTATGCACCTGAGTAGAACTTTTCTATTCCTCCAATACGTCAGTGATCGTCCCATGGATCTGCAACATATATTAGGGAATAGTCATGGTTCCCATCGAGATACTTATTATCCTTTAGGTAGATGGATCTTTTCTGTCCTGTTATGCCCTGATATCTCCCAGTGAATCCTTGTTCCAACTTACAGGGATTGAAATAGTGGCAACCCCCATAGGTATCAACTTCCTTGAGGCATGATGGATCTGTTTGTTGAAAAGGGAAGCAAACATATTTGTTAGTTCCGTATCTGCTAGTATTTGGGTATATTATGATTTCTATGGGTTTTCGACAGCCCATTAGGGAGCAGTCTGCACTTCCGATTATCTGATTTTTTTCCTTGAAATGTTTCTCTGACATAAAATCTCCAGAACATAGTATTAGGGTTATTTTTTTTAGTCCCTGGCTTGCTTGTCTGTGCTCAGGGGCTTGGCGCAGCTCTTTTAAGTCTGCTGCTGGGAGTGGGTACCAAGCCAGTGAAAAGAAGCTTGGGGGGGGCATCTGTGGCGAGCAGCCTCCACTAGATCATGGATCTCTTTCCACGTGATCTGGTGTGGTTTTGGGTGTATACCGATGGGGTTTTTGGGTCCTGAGGCCACTGTGTCTGGAGATTCTAGGGGCAACAACTCCCATTATCCCTGAGATTACAGAGCTGTTCAATGGCTGTGGGGTGTGGCGCCACAGGTGGTGCCAGCGGAGGTGAAGGGGGAGGGGGATTTATCTGGGGATCTTTAGGAGTTTTTGAAGTCTGGGTTTTAACATCTGGGTTTCTTAAATCAGTCCATGAGGATTCATGGGGGGGAAGAGGAGGGTAAAGTTTATTTTTGTTGATGGGCGGGTTTTGTCTGACTTGGTCAATTTTTATTTTTGGAGCTGTTGAATCTGTTACTGGGTAACCTTCAGGATTTTTTTCTTTATTTTTTAGGGCTGTTGAATCTGCTGTTGGGAAATCTTTAGGGTCTTTTTCATTGTTTGAACCCTCCCCTTTATTATTCCCTGGTGCTAGTAAGTTTTCCTCAGTCTTAGGTGGGTTTCCTAAGCATTGTCGAATGGCTACTATTATGGGGAGAAAGGAAAGGGGCAAATGGTGTCTTTCCTGGATTTCCTTTTTACGAGCCAGATAGGCAATGTTGGTCCAGACCTCTGGATCAGAAATGTCTGCTGACAGGATCCAGGGTGCAAATTGAAATACTTTATTCCAAAATTTTGAGCTTTCCTTTTGGGAAATCTTAAGTCCTCTTGATTGAAGTAGGGCTCTAAGGGAGCGAATTTGGAGG
>NW_008348613.1:1540922-1542675 GCF_000622305.1 Nannospalax galili
CTAGGGGCAAGATAACAAAACAGATTAGGGAAGTTTATTTTAGAAGTTGACTTTAAGGCTTATATAAAGATCCCTTAGAACTTCGGGGATTTTTGTTTGTAGGGGTGTTGTTTAAGGTAGAAAAGGAAAGTGGGGTGAAACGCTGATTTCTAAGGGAACATGCCTGGGATCAAAACGCCAGTTGATTCCACTCAGTCCACAGTGCAAGCCTGCCTGCAAATTTAAGAGATCCGGTGACCGCTCTGAGAGCAATTAACTGGTCGTTGCGTTACCGGGTTTTTGCATTAGAAAGGTGTATAGATAGGGGGTCTTGTCTATACCCATGCGGGCAGTCAGGGTCCGTTAAGAGGACTAAGAGCCTTTAGCTGACATCAGAGAGTAGCCCTGATCAGAAAGCCTCAGTTGCTCCTTTGTCTTTAACGGTCCCACGTGAAGACTCAGACCGAAAATAAAAGGAGGAAAAAGAGGAGAGACTGCCAATCCCCAAGGGTAGGGTGGCTTAGAGGCAAAGCTGCCTTTATCCTCCTGATGGGAGGTGATAGGAAAAAGAGATTGCTGATCCTCAAAGGTGGGACAACTTAAAGGCAAAGCTGCCCGTTACCCTCCTGATGGGAGAGATACTCACAAACTCTGTGCGTTCCAGGAGCCCCACGTTCAGGTGCCAGCTGTGGGGGTCTCTCCCTCTCTTCACGGGTCATTGGCCACCGGTCCATGAGGGCAGGGGAAGCAGAAGCGACCAACAGGGTCAGGACGGCCAGTGAGGACTGACGGAAGAAAGCCTTTCCAGGGAAGCTGGTCCCAGGCGCAGTGAAACAGCAGTGATACAGCTCCAGACACAGTGAAACAGCTCCGTTTATTCAGTGGGAGAACTAGAGAAATTATAGTGTGGAGGCAGTAGCCAAAGCCTCAGCTGATAGGTGCTCATAGTATGCTTTATTTACATGTGGCAGTGGGCTCCTATCTTCCAGACTATCAGGCAATGCCTGATTATCATATAGAAAAAACCTGGGGGTAGTTTTTACTCCAGGTAACTATGCCAAAGGTCATGTCCCAAATAAGGTCAGGCATCCGTGCTTGGTGGCACTTTCCAGGTAAGCCAGGAAGAGAGCAGGAGGCCCCCTGCTGAAAAGGGGAGTCCTTCCATTTGGCGCCGAGCCCCTTAAGGCTATCTGGACATGGAGAACTACAACCCTAACAGCAGGGTTTCCCAACAGGAGTCATTAGTGAAAAAATTTTAAGAAGCCCTGGTCTACAGCACTGTGATTTTGTTTCTCTGTTTCTATTAGCATATCTGCTTTCATCCTGTCTTTCTGTCCAGGGACCAGGCTCATGGATTCATCCATATATGTAGATCTACATGGCTATTGGGTCATGTTACATGCCCTACAGAATCTTCAATGTACATAAGAATTACCTGGAAATTGTATTAAAATTCAGAAGCCAATTCAGTAGTGCTGTGGTAGGACATGAGAACATAAATTTCTAATGAGCTAGCAGGCCCTCAGGTGGCACTGCTATGTGGACCACTAGACTAACTTTTTGTGATTTGTTTCCCCACCAACTTTAAATCATTTGAAAGCAAATTATAAACCTTGTGATTCATCAGCATAGTTACATAAGAGTATCTTTTTTAAAATTATTTATTTCATAACCAAATAATTAGAAGAGGCATTTCATTACAACAGAATTGACATTCAATAACAATTTCCAGAGCTAAGATGCTTCTCTTTCAAAATTGGCCGTAAATTATTAG
>NW_008348613.1:1542761-1544747 GCF_000622305.1 Nannospalax galili
TTTTAAACTTTGAAAAAGATCTCCATTTCATTATTAAAATACAGTTTCATACAGAGAAATTCAATTTTAATACAACTGACACTAAAATATATATGCATTTCGAATCTCTATATATCTGATTATTAGTAGTCACATTTGGTTACTTTCTGAGCTTCTTAGCATCTGAGCATGGATATAAAGTCATGAAGTAGATTTCAATGGTAATGTCTTTCACATCTACTAATTATTAAGGAGCAAATTTTTATGCTTTGAAGAATTTTTTTTTATACACCCACTTCCCAGATAGTACCTTACCATAGCCTCCCTCCTCCCACTGGAGCCCTTATGCTCTGATATCCCTGCTACTGTCTGCTGTGTTGTCAGCACCCCCAGCCATTCCCCACTACTTATCCTTCTGGTGAATGTAATCAGCCTATCTAGAGCTCTTTGTTTTAGGAGGCCCAGCTGTTCTTCATCTAGCGGTAATCAGTTGTCAATATTCCTTTGGATAAGATTGGGGTCTGCTGTTCACCAGTTCTATGCTGGGTTACTATCCAGGAATCCCTTTGGCCTCCCTGGCCAAAGGATCGCCTGTCTGAAATTATTACTTGTTATGTGGTCTTCAGCTATACATATAGACTCTTGTGAAATTATATTGGCTCCTTTAATCTTTGGTTATAGCTTCCTTTTGGGTGTTTAAGGCCAAACAGTTGGTCCAGATAAACTGATTTATGGAGGTGAACTGATTTATTTTTACTCTTAAGGTCGTTTAAGGATCTGTTCCTCAGAGATCACATGGGCTTGGGAGGAGCCCCTGGCTCCTTTCTTTCCTGGGCAATTGATGCCCAATTTAGAAAATCCTTTCCTATGCCTATGTCTTGTAGGTTATTCCCAATGTTTCCGAAGATAAGTCAAAGGACCTGCTCGACAATGGTTGGCTTCGCTTGGAAGCACGGAGGAAATGATTCCTCTCTGTTGACCCTCCTCTTTATAGACTGGACACTGGTTCAAGTCCATCTGGTGGGGTGTCCTCGGCCTCCTTGATCAAGAAGACAGGTGACCCACCACCATTATAAGACATTTTGAGAGATGCTCATAGTCCCCTGGAAATAGTCGACCTAGGAGGGCAAGGAGCAAAGAGTGTCCTTTATGTCCCTCTGACCACATTATTATTAACCTCAAAGTATGTATGTTGAACACGCAAGAAGGATAGTTCCACCAGTCTGGTATTTTTAATTACTGTGTGTCATGTAGATAAATCCTAGGCAAAGACCAGTTGTTTTGGCATTGTTCTTAGTGCTCAGGGTTGTTTCGGCTATCTGAGGACTTTTGTGTTTCCATATGAATCTTAGGATAGTTTTTCCAATTCTGTGAAAAAAATGTCATGGGGATTTTGATTGGCATTGTGTTGAATCTATAAAGGACTTTTGGTAGGATGGTCATTTTCACAATATTATTTCTTCCAATTCATGAGCATGGGAGGTCCCTACCTCTCTTGAGCTCCTTCTTTCCCTTTATCCCCTAGGTTCCTTGTATACCCTTCCCTCCCCCCTCCCTTAAAGTAACTGCATTTGTAGCCATACCTCCCTTATTAAGGCCTGTTTCCTATTGTTTTTCTCTTTCAGGTTATTTCTTTTACTTTACCTCCTTGTTTCCTTTCCACTATCCTGGTTCCTGTAGTTATGTCTGGTTGCATACTCACTTATTAGGGTTTGGTTCTAGGATCCACCTATGAGGGAGAACATATGTCGTTTTTTTTTCTGAGTCTGTGTTACTTCACTGTGTGGAATTTTTGGCGTCCCTCAGATATATCATATCACCTGCAAAAATGGGATAATTTGATCTCTTCTTCTGCAATTATTACTCCTTTAATTTCTTTCTCTTGTCTTATTGCTCTTGCAAGAGTTTCAAGCACTATGTTATAGAGAAGTGGAGATAGTGGACAGCCTTGTCTGGTTCCTGATTTCAATGGGAATACTTCCAGTTTTTCTCCATTTAGAATGATGT
>NW_008348613.1:1544816-1546358 GCF_000622305.1 Nannospalax galili
GATGTTGGCTGTGGGTTTGTTATATATGGCTTTAATTATGTTGAGGTATTGTTCCCTCCAGTCCAATACCCCCTAGAACTTTGAACATAAATGCATGTTGAATTTTGTCAAAGGCCTTCTCTGCATCTATTGAGATGATCATGTAGTTCTTGTCTTTGAGTTCATTTATATCATTTATGATGTTTATTGACTTATGTATACTGAACCATCCCTGCATCTCTGGAATAAAGCCAACTTGATCATGGTGGATAATCTTTTGGGGGATGTGTGTCTGTATGTGGTTTGCAAATATGTGTTGAGAATTTTTGCATCTATGTTCATTAAGGATATGGGTCTATAGGTTTCTTTTTTGGTTGTATCTTTACCTGGCTTTGGTATTAGAGTGATATTGGCTTCATAGAAGGAATTTGGAAGTTTTCCCTCCATTTCTATTTTTTTGAATAAATTAAGTAGTATTGGATGCAGATCTTCTTTAAATGTCTGATAGAATTCTGCTGTAAATCCATCTGCTCCTGGATTTTTTTAGTCGGGAGGTTTTGTATTACTGTTTCAATTTCTTATTGTGTAATGGCTCTGTTTAAGCAGTTAATCTCTTCTTGGTTTAGTTTGGGTGGTTCCCATGCCTTTAGATATCCATCCATTTCTTTTAGGTTTTCAAATTTAGTAGCATATAGGCTTTTAAAGTATTCCCTTATAATGTTCTGTATCTTTCTGGTGTTTGTTGTGATGTTTCCCCTTTCATCCTTGATTTTGTTGATTTGTAGGTGGTCTTTCTTTCTTTTGGTTACCTGAGCTAATGGTCTGTCTATCTTGTTTATCTTTTCAAAGAACCAGCTCTTGGAGTTGTTGATTCTTTGTATTGTTTTCTTTGTTTCGATTTCATTAATTTCTGCCCTGACCCCATTTTTGTTATTTCTTCTTGTCTGCTGGGTTTAGGTTTCATTTGCTGTTGCTTTTCAAGTGTGTTGAGTTGCAATGTCAAGCCATTTATTTGTGTTCTTTCCGATTTTTTGATGTAGGCACTTAGAGCTCTAAACTTCCCTCTAAGGATCATGTTTTTCTGCTTGCTGCTTGCTTCTTGGTTGTCTCCTTTTTGTACAGAAGCTTTTTAGTTTAATTAGGTCCCATTTGTTAATTCTTGCCCTTAATTCCTGAACAACTTCTGTCTGATTTAGAAAATCCTTTCCTACAACTATATCTTGTAAGTTACTGCCAATATTTTCTTCTAATAGTTTCAGGGTTTCTAGGTTCCTATTGAGGTCTTTGATCCATTTGTAGTTGACTTCTTGCAAGGTAAAACATAAGGGTCTAGTTTTGTTCTTCTACAAGTGGAGGTCCAGTTTTGCCAGCACCATTTGCTGAACATGCTGTCTTTCCTCCAGTGAATGTTCTTGGTCCCTTTGTCAAATACCAGGTGGCTGAAATTGCATGTACTCACATTTGGGGCTTCAATTTTGTTCCATTCATCTATGGGTCTATTTTTGTGCCAGTGCCATGTTATTTTTATGACTATAACTCTGTAATACAGCTTGAAGTCAATTC
>NW_008348613.1:1546677-1557719 GCF_000622305.1 Nannospalax galili
TGTCCCTTTCCGTCCCCTCTCCTCCCTCCAGGTACCCACATTGACTTTCCTGCGGGTCGGGACATCTGGCGCCCAACGTGGGGCTGGATACGGAGGATCCAGTGTGGGAAGAAGACGGCCCCCAAGGAACGCGTTCCGCAACAATTCTTCACTCTAGACACGCTGCGGGAACCTGCCTCGGCTACAACCAGAAGTAAGTATTGGCGTCTGATTGTTTTGTATGTGTAGTGTTTTTACTATGATGTGCCGTGGAGAGTTTCTGTTCTGGTCCTGTCTGTTTGGTGTTCTGTATGCTTCTTGTATTTGTATGGGCATGTCTTTCATTAAGTTTGCGAAATTTTCTTCCACAATACTGGTGAAGATCTGGCCCATGCCATTATCGTGGGATTATTCTCCTTCCTGTATGCCTATGATTCATAAGTTTGGTCTTTTTATGGTGTCACACAATTCCTGCATATTCCATTCTTGTGATTTCTTAAATTTTTCATAATCTTTGCTTGAGTGGTCCAGTTCATCCACTTTATCTTCCAATCTTGATACTCTGTTTTCCATTTCGTTCATCCTATTGGTGAGGCTTTCTCCTGTCGTTTCTAATTGGCTTATGGAGTGTTTCACTTCCTTCTTCATTTCAGCCTGAGTAGTCTTCAATATTTCTAGCTCTTTTCTGAATTCATTCAGAAGTTTATCCCTATCTTCCTTCAGTTCTTTGAGTTCTTTGTGTGTTCTTTAAATTCACTGAATTCTTTTATCATGTTTGTAATTGTTCTTTTGAGTTCCATGTCCTGCATTATCTCTAGGGGGTTCTCACTGTGCTCCTCTAGAGGACTATTGGTATTTGGTGGGGATATGTTATTTTGATTTTTCATGTTATTTTTTCTCTGTGATTTTGGCATGTGAATTTCTTTTGTTGTTTCTGATTCCTTTGTGAGACTCAGGCCTTCAAGTTCAGGTCTACTTCTTTTTGTGAACTTTATGTGTCTTTGTGGTTTACTTTTTAGGCATGATAAGCTGGTTCATCTAAGCTTCCAGTTCTCTCTCTCATGATTTTATATTGGAGTGGCTGGATTGATTTTATCTTCAGAGGCCCAATTCAGATGAGGGTCAGATGATTTCAGGCTTTCTCCTAAGGTCTGGATCCCTCCAGGAACGGTTTTGGCCTCAGGAATTTGGGGGTTGGACTGGCCTTGGAGCTGGTCCAGAAAAGATGCTGGTCTAGGGCAGCTGGTGGCCATGCCACCCAGAGATGCAAAGGCAGATGTGGTAGGAATAGGCACCAAGGACTCCTGTGAACTGCACTGGGGAGCTGGGTTGGTCTGGATGCAAAGGATCAGGAAGAGGAAAGGTCAGCTCCCACGTCCCAGAAAGAGGCTAGCAGGTGGTGCAGGCCCAGGGAAGCAGAGGGAGTTGAGGGCAGGGCCAGGTCCAGAAGCAGTGCTCCTGGGGCCTAGAGAAAGCACTATGTTCATTTGGATGAAAAGGGTTAGGAAGCAGTATTGGTTCCCCAGGTGTCTGGAGCCCCAAGACAAGGAATGGAGCAGGGCCCAAACTCAGAGGAGAGAAGGGCAGGGGAGATGGGAGGGTGAATGGGGGTGGGGGAGTCAAGGCGTGGAGGGCACAATTGACTTACCCTAGAGAGAGGCCTGCAAGTAGGAGAGAGGCCTGCTGTGGGTGGTGCAGGCCCAGAGAAGCAGAGGGAGGTGAGTGTGGGGCCAGGTCCAGAAGCAGTGCTCCTGGGTCCCAGAGAAGGCACTAAGTTGGTCTGGATGAAAAGGGTCAGGAAGCAGTATTGGTTCCCCAGGTGTCTGGGGCCCCAAGACAAGGAATCCATCAGAGTATCTTAAAAAAAAAAAAAAAAAAATTTTTTTTTTTTGGTCTTTTTGAGACAGGGTCTCCCTATAGCCCCAGCTGTCCTGGAACTCACCATGCAGAGCAGGCCAGCTTTGAACTCAGAGATCCGCCCGCCTCTGCCTCCCAAGTGCTGGGATTAAAGGTGTGTGTCACCACACCTGGCTCAGAAAAAATATTTTTAAAATATTCAGGATACTGGTACAAGTGACAGGAAAAAAAAATTAAATAAACTAAAATAAAATCCAATTAAAATTTCCTGTTAGCCAGGAGTGGTGGCACACGTCCTTAATTCCAGCACTTGGGAGGCAGAGGCATGCAGATTTTTGTGAGTTCAAGACTGGCCTGGTCTACATAGTGAGTCCCAGGACAGCTGGGGCTACAAGGAGACCCTGTCTCAAAAAGACGAAAAAAGAAAAAAATGTCCTTGTTCATCTCAACAATATTTCTCAGAGCATCCTCTGACCCAAGATTCATCAAAGATCAAGCATTTTTGATATCTTATATTCTAAATTGCTTCTCTACCTTTCATTGACATGTCTTTTGTAAGAAAAATATTCAAGGATAGTCCACAACAGCCATCTAACATACAGAGTTTTACAGTTGGGATGTGATTGCTCTCTCATGAACAGATTCAAATTTAAAATTTTTGCTAAGAATATTTTATAGTCTGCCAAGTATGGTTGTGCACACCTTTAATCCCAGCACTCAGGAGACAGAGGCAGTTGGAGCTCCATGAGATTGAGGCCAGCCTAGTCTGCATAATGAGTCCCAGGTCAACTGGGGCTACAGGGAGACCCTGTCTCAAAAAAAAAAAAAAAAAGCAAAGAATATTTTGCAGTCACCATCATATGCACATGAAAAGCATCAGGAGTTAGTTATCTCTTGAGTTATTGAGTTATTTTTAAAGTACAAAGCAATTTTTTCAAGAAAGCCCCCCCCCAACTTCCCCTCTCATCTCACTGGCCAGAACAGATGACATAGTCACTATCACCTTACCCACTGAGAAAGAAGATAGGTGTCCTGTGAAAGCCTTACACTGATTAGGATTTAATCCCTGGCGATCTGGAACAAGCATACCTTCTTGGTACCTCCTTTTGTTAACCCATGGGAGGGTTGATTGATGGAGGAACTGAACCTGGAACACAGGCTTTAGGGAAGATAATCGAGCTTGCTGGCCACACTTACCCAATATTACAGAGCTAGTTAGAGGAAACACTGCTTTCTGATTCTTATTACAACATAGCATGCTGCCTTCAAAGAGATTTAAGAATTTGCTGCTTATAAAATGATTTATAGATCTCTTGTGAGAAATCCAATGTTTATTTGCCCTGTAAGAAAAAGCAGTAATTTATTTTCCTTATTTTCTTTTAAGTTTTTCTTAATCTGTGGTTCTTCACAGTGTGATAATAATGTAGTCATATGTGTTCTTTGCCAAAACATTTTTTTCCTTACAAAATAGGTCAATAAGGTTCAAAGACAATAAGGTTCTGGTGTGTAAATAGCATAATTTTAAAGCATTTTGCACTCTATTATTCTTTTGAGAAGTTCTAGAGCTGGAAAATCAAAAGAAGTTATAATTCCATCAGAACAAGAAGCCAAAATTGTGGGGGTTTTATGAAGTTTGTCAAGATTATTAATAATCACCTTCTAGATCTCTTAAGTCTACAGAATTGGGTTAAGTGTTTATAAAATGTGGTTTTGTTATGAGAATTCTGGCATGTTGGAATTGGCTTCTACCTGAAAATTAGATATAAAAAAACACCAGATTGATGTTGAATCTCTAATTCTGAAAATCAACTGTACTATATGTGAATGGGGCACCAGAGCCATCGGCTGTCCCAATTAAACAATGCTTTCCCATCCACTGTACTAATTAATTTCCTGTGCCTTCAGAAGTAGGATAGGCAACTCCCTACAGTCTATGATTTAAAAGTTCAAATTAGCTCTCTAGTTTGTCCACTGTCTAAAATTTTACAATTTGAGTATTTTTAAAAAATATTTTTTATTAAATTATTTTTATTTTATGTGTATGAGTGTATTGCCTCCATGTCTATAAGTGTACCCCTGTTCCATGACATCCAAAGATCAGAAGAGGACTTCAGATCTCCTGGAACTGGAGTTACAGAAAGTTGTTAGCTGCCATATGAGTGCTGGGTATTAGGTTCCTGTCAGGCTCCTAAAATGGTGGCTTGCAACATTCTAAAATGGCAGGTTCAAACCTAGTCCTGGGCAAGTCCCTCTGCTCATTGGGAGAACAACCAATCCTGAGCTAAACTGCCCAGCCTACATCATGGAAAGTTATCCAACCACCCAATTGCCTATTAAAAGATATCTGACTTCCCCTGCTTGTTGCTGTTTCTCTGCTGCTGTTTCTCTGCTCCCCAAGAGGTAGCCCAGTGGTCTGTTTGCTCTCAAATAAATAGCTGTCCCTTACTCCCATGAAGTTGTCTGGTTGTGGTCTTCGCCACGGTTGACTCAATTTAAGCCATACCAAGCCTTGCCGGGGCTGCCTCTCACTTGTCCTTGGGATGCTTTGACAAGGGACTTGGGCTTTGTTCTTGCTCAGAACAGTGTGATGCCTCTCATTGCTGCTGCTTCTCTGGGAAGACCTCACCCTCTTCTTCCTCATTCTGGACTTGGAAGGAACTCTACCACTTAGATGGCCTCATGTGACCCCTTTCATCTCTCTTCCTTGCCATGGGCTTGGAAGGTTCTATCTTCCATCTTTCTCTCTGCCTTTGTCCTCTTCCTGTGTCTTTCTCCCTCAATTTGCTGGGGATAGTCTTTGATACTGTTATTTTCAATCTTATTTTAGGTCACCTTTTCTTCCATCCTTTACTCAAGGCTGTCCCTCTTCCTCCCGCTAACAAGTTATGGATTCCCTGTCCAGGTTAAATGGTCCATATCCCTCTTCCCTCTTCCATTCTGGTAACCCTTATTCTGCTTCTGAACCCAGTCCCAGGCATTTAGGTCTCTGTAAGTCTTCCTGCTTTTCTGAATTTTTCAAGGAAGTGTAATTTCTCTTCTTTATATTCCTTTTCCAAACATGCTTTTGTTAATGTTTTAGGTTGCCCAGCATCTTGTACTTCTTTACTTTTCTCTAACGCTTTCTTCTCCCTGCCATGTGGCTGCCAGTCAGCCATGTGTCTGACCTCCAATGCTGGCACTAAAGTACATTGCCCCATGGCTTTGTCCTAAAGCTTCTGTTTGGGTAAATTCTTTTATAATGAGACTGAGACCCCTCCAGGGGACGCTCTTTATTTCCCCATACCATCTTGGAGACCATTAAGGACCCCAAAATTCTAATAATTTATTTGTTGGCTATGTGGAAATTTTTCAGGTGCTCTGAATTCGGCTTTTTTATCATTCTTACTATTTTGCTTCTGGGTATTTGAGGCAGCGAAATTGCTTGGCCCTTGGACAAAAGGAAAAAAAAGAAGGTGTAAAAGCCATTTCTTTTCTGAACTTTTTCTCAGGTTTTGGGGGCTGGTGGAAGAATGGTCCGAGGGGCTTGGAATTCGAAACTCAGGCCTTGTTGGGTACCAAGCCAGCAGTGTTTAGCTCATGTGGTCCCAAGGCAGCTGCTTTTCTAACTAGATCTAAGCATGTTAAATTTCAGTGTACCTGGAAAGTCACAGGCAGTGCTTGGGTGAGATGTGCTCTCAGAGCAACAGCACAATGGTGTATGGGCTACATATAGCGCCCTTTTTTTTTCTGTTGCCTTCACCAATTACTGTTCCAGCAATACCCTATATCTAGGAATAAAGAGATCCGGAAGACATTGCTTCAAATTCGTCATTGCTGTGGCTGGTAAGAGACGTGTACTCCCTTTCTTGGTTTGAAACCTTGGATTTGTTTGCTTTACTTTCCTTTCCTACTTATCTGAGGGTACTTTCTCCTGCTATATCGGTATGACTTAACTGGGTCCTTTCTAAAAGTAAAAAAGGGTTGCTGTCCACATTTAATCTGTAAGACATGTGAATCCCACAGGGCTTGTACTCTGGTGGGTTATGGGCTTATTTTATCATGGATCTGAGCTCACTAAGGTGGCCATGTGGCCTGGCTGCCATCATGACTCACCAAGAGGGAGGCAAACATGTGACCTGGTCTCCATCTTGATTGATGATATCATCATTATGGGGACAGCCATGTGACTTGATTGACATCTTGGACAGTAACATTTTCTTTTGTTTTTATTTCTGAAAACAAGTTTTATTTATATAAGGGTTTAAATACATTACATAACATTAAAACTGGAAAGGAAAAGAAACCAAAAACCAGTTTGTTCCTTCACATGGCATTGGGCAGCTGCTGCTAGTGAGTTGTAAGCTCTATAGCTAGCTACATGACCGATGGCATCAGTTTGGTACTTGTTCCCTTGTCAGAAGTTTAACTGATCTTAGGATGGCCTCACATTCTGTTGGATGTCCCTTAACTAGGAAATATCTTGTTAAAAAGATGGCCCTGGTGGCAAGCCAGATGTCCTACCACCCCACTGGAGGGATGTGGCCCTTTCTGCATTCTGCTGGCTTTGTCAGGCTAGACACCAGCGGCTCTTTTTAGTTCCAGAGACTCCCTCAAGTGGCATAGCTGCTGTTGTTGCCTTACACCATCCTCTCCTGATTCATGTGGGCTGTTCAAGCCCAGTCACTGAGCCGCCACTGAAGAGGGTGATGACCTGCTTCCTGCTGGCACTGAGGATTATATCCATATAAGAATTCAACAGAGGAACAGCAGGAAGACCCTTACTACTGTCCAAGGGATCACTGATGATTGCAATAAAAAGAAACTAGTGAAGGCATTTAAGAAGAAATTTGCCTGCAATGGTACTATAATTTAGCATCCAGAATATGGAGAAGTAATTCAGCCACAGGGTGACCAGTGTAAGAACATATGCCAGTTCCTGATAGAGATTGGTCTGGCTAAGGATGATCAGCTGAAGGTTCATGGGTTTTAAGTGATTATGGCTCTCTGAAGTTTAAGAGAGGATTTCTTTGCAGTGAGTAGAATTTCCCTCCTGTCCCTTGTCACAAGTTTAAAAACCTCACAGCTTGTATAATGTAACCATTTGGGGTCCGCTTTTAACTTGGACTATTGTAACTCCTTTATGCAATAAAATGAAAAGAGCCATGCTGTCTAGTCTTGAGGTCCCTCATTTAAACAGAAGTCAACCAGTAGGCGCCTGGCAGTGTATTGCCTGAAACAAAGCAACAATGATGTTTTAGCCAAGCCCAGAGCCCCAAGATCACAGAAGACCATGTCTGACCAGAAGCTCCTCTCAGATCTCCCTCTGCAGAGTCCTCTGCCCTAGGAGGATGTCCTCACTTGAACAGCCCACGTTTTCTTTTTTAAAAAATATTTTATTATTTTTTAATTTTATGTGTGTGTGTGTGTGTATGTGTGTGTATTGCCTGCATGTAGGTAAGTGCACCCGTGCCGTGCAATGCCTGGGGAGGAAGAGACTGTCCAATCCCCTGGAACTGGAGTTATGGATAGATGTTAGCTGCCATGTGGGTGCTGGGATTCAAATGCAGGTCTTCTGAAAGAACAGACAATATTCTTAACCGCTGAGCCATCTCTACGGCTCCTGGACAGTAATGTTTTCAAAAATGTTGGTGACCTGTGTGAACTTGCCCTCATCTTAATTCAACTACATGGCACGATTCAAAATGGTGGCACCCAGGAAATTACCGGTACTACTGAGCGCTAGGGGTTCATGATTATTTAGGAATTCCCTAAACTGCATTCAATCATACCTCCTAACCCTCTTGCAATTTTTGTTTTGGTTTTTCATCTTGGATTCTTGATTGGATCATAGAAAAGCAAGAGAGTCCAACAGGCTCTTGCCTTATAACAAGGTCAATGCATTTTTACATCAGACTAAGGAGGTAATTAATTATCAGATCACCACAGTGGGAGTTTAAATTTTAACATTATTTTAACCAGTTTCTAAATGGGATTATTTTGAGTACTCTTTGGGTTTTACTTATTCTTAACCTAAAGTGTTAATGTTTCCTTTTTGACTTTCCTGTCTCCTTTGATTTATGTTATGCTAATAACTTAGAACTTTGCTGAGTTTCATATGTAAAGGCCTCTCTCTCTGTAAGAAACATTAAATATTAGTCTTCTCTATCAAAACCTGTAAAACTTAGAACTTTGTTTATGATAAGAAATTCTAATCTTTTAATTCCGTCACAAAGACGCTACCTTAAATCTATTTAACCCTTTCTTTTAGGCCACTGTCTTTTTACATATTAAAGAGCTAGAGATACAAGCTTTCTGTCTTCTACTCTTTGGTGCACCTAGATTTCATGTAATAGTGCTGTGTGTGTCCATGACAATTGTTTTCATGTATTGGTTGTGTTGACAAGTTTTGAACTGGGGCCACTTTAGTTTTTTTCTCCTTTCTCATTTTTTTATTGTGCACAAGAATTATTGGTTTTATTTTTGGCATGCCTAATCAAAATACATTTGTACAAATTTATAAATATTTTGATGAAAATCCAAAGGGCTTATAAATGGCTACCCTAATTATTTTAAAATCTGTTAGTGTCTCCAGGTCTATTAAGTGTTTCACAAAACTTTTAAATGATAATTACTTATACAAAACAACATCTAAGCCAATTGTGTAAAATCCTATTTCTTAAATACCCTTATTTTATTTTAGTTTCCTTTCAAGGTGCTTTAAAATATCCATTTCATTTGTCTACTTCAAAGGTGTTTTGGTTTAAAATAACAAAAAAAATTCTCAACAAAGAGTGATTACAAAATCTCGTAGTTACTAAAATCTATCATATATATATAATTAGATATGTATATACAGTCAACATGAGTTTATGTTTCTTAAAATTAATTTACTTGTTAGCATATTGACTTATAAGTAAAGTTTCATACAAACTAAAACTGCTAACACAAATATTTTTTCAGATCAAAATCTTCTCTATTTAATCCTTATCTACAACATGGTTCCTATTACTCAAATTACCTTTAAGTACCTCTGTACATCTGTGTGTGTGTGTGTGTGTGTGTGTGTGTGTGTGTGTATGTGTGTGTGTGTGTGTGTGAAGTCAAGTATCAATTGCTTGGTAATTCTCACAACAAATGATAAGTTTGTTTGTGAACGTCATTTTAAAAGTTTTTTGAAGGTCTGAGCAGGGTTATAGCACAGCTTTCCTTAAGTGATCATGCTGGAGGTTGTGAACTTCAATTGATAATGTTTTGCTATGTACCAGTTGCTTCTCTCTACCGAGTATTTACACTCCTTCGAAGCCTAAAGCAAGGTTTTGGTAGACCACTCCCTGAACTACATGAAGTAAAAAGATTTTTAATGGTTTTGTGTTTTCTATAAGGTTTACCTGGGAACTTATAAAGCATAGTGTATACACAGGTAATGTTACCTCTTTACATTATCTTATGTGTATAATTTGGATTCCATGTTCTTTTAATAAGATGATGCTGCATAGAACTTTTCTGAGCCAAATTACTTCCATCCTCATGACTTCAGCTGCGCCTGCTTGCTAAGGATCATCACAATTGGGCTTGCTGACAGTTGTGTTCCTTCATTAAAGGGGGATAAGCAGGGTCATTGGATCCTCACCTGAACATCTAGCCAGTCTTCCCAGCCAACTGTACGTAATTCTGCCCTAATTACAAATGATCTAAATTTGGGAAGGATTAAAATATATACTCTTTGGAAGGCTGGGAAGAGAGGGCTTGACCCATGAAGTTACGAAAAGTCAACATTAATGCTGGGTAAAGGCTTTCCACTGCAAGTACCCTCAGGTCACCCATATACCTCAATAACCCCTCACTTAGCTCCGTAAGTAAAATCAGTAAATTCTTTGGTTCCCAGGGGTGAACTTTAACATAATCAAGCATTGGTTTGACACTAGAACCTTAGAAAGGGGATAAACATTTCTTAGTATCCCCAGGAAGAGAATTCTCACAACAGATGGAAAATTTATTTGTTAATGTTATTCTGTATCATGTTTATTAAGAAAGAATATAAGAAGGTGAAAGAAGGTGTTAGAAGGATATGGGACTGGAGATATTAAGAAGGATTTTTGTGTAAAGATTACAATGGCTGGATATTTCCAGAATAGCAAAAAAATGAGAAAGTTTATGCAAATGATAAAAGTCTGCATAGGTTTGTTACAATATAGAAAGGATAAGATAGAAATTATGTATACATAATCTTAAAATTGTAAGGTCATACTTTAGTCAACTAGTTTAAGGAACAGAATAAATGTGTAGTCAAGGTTTATCTGAGAACACTTGTTTTTTGCCAAAGTTTTTTTTTTAAATAAATAATTTATTGAGACTATCATACATGCATATAAGGTGTTTTGATCAAATTCATGCCCACTCCCTCCCCTCCCATATCTCCCCATCACTTTTTTCTGATAACATCGTGTACCCTTTCTTCTACTTTGATTTTTTTTTTTAAATGGGGCTTTTGGCTACTCTGACATTCCCCCTTCTGAAGAGGTAACCCTAAAATCTTTTAAGGATTAGACAAAAGCTCCCAAATATTTTCAACATTTTTGGCCTTTGGAACAGAGTAGGTTGCTAAGAGGCCCAAGGACATTGTTAGTTTTAGCCAAGAAACTGGCTGCTTTTCTTTGGGGTCTTTTTACCCTAACTGCCTAGCCAATTCCTACCTCCTATTCTTATCACACCATCTTCTGAAGAGGTTATCCAAACTACCAATAGGGAATTGGGACTCAGACCACTCTGGCTTCTTCCATGCTGAACAGGGACACAGAGTGAGGCAATTGGAGTACCCCTTCAGTGGGTCTATCTAAAAAATTCCCAAATTGCATAACTCTTATTGCAATGAAAAAAAGAGAGTCTTTGAATCATGAATAGGAGATGTGAAGGAGAAGTAAAGGCAAGAGTAATTAGCATTACAAGTTCTAAACAGGGAACTAGAAAAAAGTCAGAACAGGGCAATTTCCAAATGTTCGTATGAGAGTACACTGGAATTTCTTGACAAGAGTTTCCAAAAGCATCCCTCTATTGGGTTCCTCCTCATTTTTCTTTTGTCTTCCAAGGCCGGACTCTAGAGTGATAGACTCAGGATTTGCTTTCAGGTACATTGATAGTTGTTGGAGTGGTTAGAATCAATGTCAGTTCCCTCTCAAAGGCTTCTAGATAGGGGGAGAAAAGAAATTTGGTCATCATTTTAGAACAGT